>NC_133320.1:7632171-7680084 GCF_012295235.1 Primulina huaijiensis
ATATCTATTTCATGCATTTCTATCGATTATATGCTTGCATGTTTCTTTGATTTATACTCGGGATTATATTCTCACCGGAGTTATCCGGCTGTTGTCTTGTTTGTATGTGTACATGACAACAGGTGGGACAGGATCAGGGTCGAGGAGATGAGGAGAGAGATCGTGATAGAGTGGAGACTACGGACTTGATGTATATAGGGTTTTGACACGTGACATTAGCTGTTGAACCTTAGTTTGAGATGTTTGTATATTGTATCAGATTTATACTTTTATACTGATATGTATAGGCGTTTGATTCCATTACGTTTCACAATTAAAGAAAAAATTTTATGACCCTAATTACTTGATTAGTAAATTGATCCTAATGATGATTAAGAATTGATTAGCGTCCGGGTCCCCACAACAGGTGGTATCAGAGCGATAGATCCTTTAGATTGCGATTGGAGCTAGTGAGCGGGGTAGAATGTGTTTTCTTTCCTGTTTTTGATTGCTAGCATGATTCCTTGCCTTAATACAGGTTTACCTGAATTATCTGATTTTGATATGGTGATATGTATTCTTGAAATGGATCAGAACCGATTCTTGATCAGAGGTAAGATGATCAGAAAGGGACTAAGACATATTTATTATGTGATTGCTAACCCTTTTGATATTCAGAGATGCCTCCGAGAAGAGTACCGGAACAGGGTAGCACCTCAAATTTTCCAATGGACGTTACAGCTACTCCAATAGAGACATTATTGAAGAGATTTCAGTCTTTTCATCCGCCGACTCTGAGGGGCACTGAGACTTCAGTGGATTGTGAGAGTTGGTTGGACGATATAGAGATGATGTTCGAGTCCTTGGAATATACTGATGAGAGGAGAGTGAAACTGATCGGACACCAGTTACATGATGTGGCAAAGAACTGGTGGATCACGACGAAGAGGGCATTGGAACACCGAGGTACAGCTATTACCTGGAATGTGATTAGAACTGAATTTTATCAGAGGTTCTTTCCAGTGTCGTACAGGAAAGACAAGGGAGCGGAATTCGCCAATTTGAGATAGGGCCAGCTGAATATTGAGGAATATGTGGCCAAATTCTCTTCACTGTTGCGGTTTGCTCCCCACATAGCTGAACATGATGAGGCCGTTGCGTACCAGTTTATAAATGACCTGAATCCGGAAATCTTTACCTTGGTGAATACCGGGAGACCGAATAATTTTACTGATGCTTTGAACCGAGCTAAGGGAGCCGAAGCTGGTCTGATGAGACAGAGAGGAGCTTCGTTTCTGCCTCCAGCGCCGGGACCACAGCAACCACCTCCCCGGTTTGAGAGTGGCAGCGGCAGCGGTAGTGGAAAGAAAGAATTCTTGAAAGCGAAGGGGAAACAGTTCAAGAAAGCTGGAAGCAGTTCGTCCAGTTCCAGTGGCTCGAGACAGACTGGTCAGAGCCAAAGTTATACAGGACCTTATTGCAGCACGTGTGGAGGGAGACATTCCACAGAGCAATGCTGAGTAGTGTTTGGCAGTTGCCGTATTTGCGGACAGCAGGGACATTTTGCTAGAGTATGTCCCCAGAGAGGTTCTCAGGGATCCCAGGAAGCAGAGTAATCTGGATTAGTGGCTCAGACAGGGAGACGACCCTCAGCTGTTCATTCTTTCCAGCCAGCACCATCTACCCAGTCACAGCAGAGGCCAGGAGGAAGCCAGACAGTGAGCCAGCCTCCTAGACAGCAGGCTAGGGTGTTCGCTTTGACTGAGGAGCAAGCACAGGACGCACCTGATGATGTTGTTGCAGGTAACTGTTTTATTTCTGGTTATCCTGCATATGTATTGATTGATACTGGTTCATCGCATACATTTATTTCTGAGAGATTTGCATTGATGCATGCATTGCCTGTTGAGTCCCTATCTACTGTAGTATCTGTTTCTTCTCCTTTGGGGAAAGGTTTGATACCCGTGACTTCGGTTAGATCTTGTGTGCTACAGTATAACGGACATGAGATTGAGCTAGACTGTATTGTACTTGGGTTGTCTGATTTTGACTGTATTATCGGTATTGATATGCTGACCAAGTACAGAGCTACAGTTGATTGTTTCCACAAGATTGTACGATTCAGACCTGAGATAGCTGAGGAATGGAAATTTTACGGTAAGGGTTCTCGAGCCCGAATTCCTTTGATATCTGCTATGAATATGACTCGATTATTGCAGAAAGGAGCGGATGGATTCCTTGTCTATTCAGTTGATTTACTGAAATCGAGTCCATCATTGGCGGATTTGCCAGTGGTTTGCGAGTTTGCTGATGTCTTCCCAGATGAGATTCCTGGTTTGCCTCCGATTCGAGAGGTAGACTTCAGCATTGAGTTGATGCCAGGTACAGTTCCGATTTCCAGAGCTCCGTACAGAATGGCACCGATTGAGTTGAAAGAGTTGAAAGAACAGTTGGAGGACTTACTGGCCAAGGGTTACATCAGACCGAGTGTATCTCCTTGGGGTGCTCCAGTATTATTTGTGAGGAAGAAAGACGGTTCTATGAGACTTTGCATTGACTATCGACAACTGAACAAGGCTACGGTAAAGAATAAATATCATTTGCCTCGTATTGATGATTTATTTTATCAATTGCAGGGTTCTTCTGTATATTCCAAGATTGATTTGAGATCTGGATACCATCAGCCGAGAGTTAGGGATTCCGATATCTCAAAAACAGCATTCAGAACCAGGTATGGACATTACGAGTTTATTGTCATGCCTTTCGGTCTTACGAATGCCCCAGCTGTTTTTATGGGATTAATGAACCGTGTGTTTCAAAGGTATTTGGATGATTTTGTTATCATATTCATTGATGATATTTTGATTTATTCAAAGAATATGATTGAGCATGCAGAACATTTGAGAACTGTGTTGAAAATTCTGAGAGCTGAGAAATTATATGCTAAACTGTCGAAATGTGAGTTTTGGTTCAGACATGTAGTATTTCTGGGTTACATTATATCTGGCGATGGGCTTTCTGTGGATCCTAGCAAGGTTGAGGCCGTGATCAGTTGGCCTAGACCGATATCTGTGCCAGAGTTAAGCAGTTTTATGGGTTTGACAGGATATTACCGTCGATTTATTAAGGATTTCTCGAGTATTGCTAAACCTATTACTCAGTTAACACAGAAAAATGCTCCGTTCATTTGGTCAGAAGACTGTGAGTCCAGTTTTCTGGAATTGAAGAAACGATTGACCAGTGCCCCGATCCTAACTATGCCCTCAGGTACTGGTGATTTTGTCGTGTATTGTGATGCTTCTCACAGAGGTCTGGGTTGTGTGTTGATGCAGCAAGGGCATGTGATTGCTTATGCCTCGAGACAGCTGAAACCGCATGAATCTCGCTACCCAATTCATGACCTTGAATTGGCAGCCATTGTATTTGCTTTGAAGATATGGCCACACTACCTCTACGGTGAGAAATTTGAAATTTATTCTGATCATAAAAGTCTGAAATATTTGTTTTCACAGTCTGAGTTGAATATGAGACAGCGAAGATGGCTTGATTTGCTTAAAGATTTTGATTGTGAAATCAGATACTACCCAGGAAAATCGAATGCAGCAGCCGATGCCTAAGTCGAAAGGTATGTTCTTTGTCCTTATCGACTATAGGTGTTTCAAGTTCGATAGAAGATTGCTGTTTGTTTGGATTAGTATTTGAAACAGATTGTCAGCCTTTGAGATTATATGCTATTCGAGCTGAACCAGAGCTGATTTTGAAAATTAAAGCGGCTCAAAAAGTTAATCAGAAAGTATAGGAATCGATTGAGATGGTCAGAGCAGGTCATCAGTCAGAGTATCAGGTACGTGATGATGTACTATACGTGAATAATCGTATTGTTGTGCCGAATGTTTCAGAATTGAGACAACAGATATTGACAGAAGTGCACCGCAGTCGTTTTAGCATTCATCCTGGTGGCAGAAAGATGTACAATGATTTGAAGACACAGTTTTGGTGGAAACAGATGAAATCTGATGTCACAGAGTTTGTGTCAAAGTGTCTGAATTGCCAACAGGTGAAAGCTAAAAGAAAGAAACCAGGAGGTTTACTGCACAGTTTATCAATTCCTGAATGGAAATGGGATCACATTTTCATGGATTTTGTGACGCAGTTACCGAGAACCGCCAGAGGTTGTGATGCGATTTGGGTCGTGATTGACAGATTGACCAAATCAGCATGTTTTGTTCCGTATCAGATGACATACAGATATGACCAGATGGCTGAGATCTATGTTAGAGAGGTGGTCAGATTGCACGGAGTGCCGAAGTCGATTGTATCAGACCGTGATCCTCGGTTTACTTCGCACTTCTGGCAGAGTTTACAGCAGGCTCTAGGTACGAAGTTGCATCTGAGTACCGCATATCATCCACAGACTGACGGACAGTCCGAGCGGACGATCCAGACATTGGAGGATATGCTGCGAGCTGTAGTGCTTGATTTTAGCACTGGATGGCAAGAGGCATTGCCACTTTGTGAGTTTTCGTACAATAACAGCTATCAGATGAGCATTGAGATGGCTCCATTTGAAGCGTTGTACGGTAAAAAGTGCAGATCCCCTCTGTATTGGGACGACATCTCTGAAGTTCCTGAGATTGGACCTGACATGATCAGAGAAATGACTGAAAAGGTAAAGCTGATTCAGAAGAGAATGAAAACAGCTCAAGATAGACAGGCCAAATATGCCAATGTTCGACGTAAACCGTTGGTATTTGAGACAGGAGACCGAGTATTCCTGAAGATTTCACCTTTCAAGGGAGTTGTCAGATTTGGCAAGAAAGGAAAGTTGTCTCCACGTTATATTGGGCCATATGACATTCTCGAGAAAATAGGAGATCGTGCCTATCGTCTTGCTTTACCTATGTCTTTATCTGGAATACATGATGTCTTTCATGTATCTATACTGCGGAAGTACCTCCCCGATGATTCTCATATTATTCAGCCAGACGAGGCAGAACTTGATGAAAGTCTGAGTTATGTGGAAAAGCCGATTCAGATTATTGATCGTAAAGAAAAGAAACTCAGAACGAAAACCATCCCACTTGTGAAAGTCCAGTGGACTCGTCATGGCATTGAAGAAGCTACTTGGGAGACTGAATCAGATATGAGACAGGAATTCTCAGAGTTATTTCTCTGATGTGAGTACTTATTTCAGCTTCTATTATTTCAGATTAATCAGAGTCAGTGTTGAATTGAGAATGAAATGTTGATATTATTGTTCTCGATATGTCGTTTCAGATTTACAGCGACAGCCTTGAATTCAGAACTCCCAGTTATTCAGACCGAGACGACGAACGAAAGGTATAAGTCAATGTGGTATTGGGAGATCGACTTGAGTATTACATACTTGAGTTTCCCTAAATCACATACTGATTGTTATTATATGCCTTGATTTGAATTGATATGCTTGTTTTATTGATTTATAGGAAGCATGTTATAGGCGAGTATTAGACGAGTAATCTTGTGATAGAAGTTCCGGATAGTGATGGAATCGTCATTGGCACATTGCACTCTGTTACAGGATAGTGTATTGGCGAGAGTGCCAAAGTCTGTGACGGTTAGGTCAGGACACTGGATGTTTGGTTATATCGAAGGGGAATAGGAGTTGCGGGTTGCTTCTATTACTGAAATTCGATATGGAATGCCAACGTCTGGAAACCGGGATCCCTAGACTAGGATTGAGTCTAGTCTGAGACGTGGAGTCACGAGTTTATTTACAGTTTTATATTGATTCATGTTTTCAGATTTGATACATATTCTTAATATCTATTTCATGCATTTCTATCGATTATATGCTTGCATGTTTCTTTGATTTATACTGGGGATTATATTCTCACCGGAGTTATCCGGCTGTTGTCTTGTTTGTATGTGTACATGACAACAGGTGGGACAGGATCAGGGTCGAGGAGATGAGGAGAGAGATCGTGATAGAGTGGAGACTACGGACTTGATGTATATAGGGTTTTGACACGTGACATTAGCTGTTGAACCTTAGTTTGAGATGTTTGTATATTGTATCAGATTTATACTTTTATACTGATATGTATAGGCGTTTGATTCCATTACGTTTCACAAGTAAAGAAATAATTTTATGACCCTAATTACTTGATTAGTAAATTGATCCTAATGATGATTAAGAATTGATTAGCGTCCGGGTCCCCACACGTGAACCCATGGAATCAATTTTAGCTTTATTATTTTCGTTTTTGACACCTTATCGAACACACCGAGCCATCTCCTAATTTACTCGAGCCACGCCCGAGCCACCTTGAGCCAAAACCTAGCCAACCCACCTAGGGACCCTACTGCCTAAGCCCAGCCCGTTAAACAACCCTTGGCCCGACCAAAAGCTTGCTGGAATCTCACCCAATTTACATGCATGTGTACGTGTGTAGTGTTTTGGCACAATAGGAATCCTCCTCCTTCTAGGACACTACCAGCTGTTAAACACTTGACCCAACCTGACCCTAACCTTCCCTAGACCACGACTAGACCACGCCCAGACCGACCCAAACCCCTGGACGCGAGCAGCCCCCAACTGAATGACACAGCAGCATCCTCGTATAACCTGCTGTCCATGCTATCATCATGTTCTTTCTCGACCAGCAACCAGCCAGGCCGCACCAGCCCCTGCCCAGACCTTTGTGCACCCTCTTAGGACCCTAAGGACCTAGCCTAGCCCAGCCCCAAGCCCCCTGGCCGAGCCTCTTTCTTCCCTGAACCAGCTAACTCCTGCGCTACTCCCCTTTCTAACTCTCGGGTGGAGTCCTTCCCAACAAAGACTCTTCCCAGCCCACTTAGCTCGAACCCTAGCATGATTAAGACCCTAACCTTGACTCCCCCACGGCCCTGGCTAGACTTGGAACCAATCCAGGACCAGGCCAAGACCTTGCACTTCCCAAACCCGTGAGTCACACGACACCACAGGCCAAGGGTGGTTTCCAGCTTTCGTGTTTCATGTTCCTCACGTCCCTATGTGTTACGAAGACTCCATATTCATATAAAACAATGTCTAGTCATGTCCTAATCATGGCAGCCCCTTAAATATATGTAAACAACACAATTTTGAATCAAAAACATGCTTGAAATTTCATGGGTTGCATAAAAACAAAAATACTACAAAGTGTCACTTGATTTCTAAACTTTATATGCATAAAACAAATAATATGATGTGATGATGGTTTGAAAGGAAGAATAGGCGTGCCTTTGCATATTTAACGCACGATTTTACGTTGACGACGTCGAAGAACGGGCAAGACCTTTGGCTTGAAGCTTCCTTGGCAATTCTCAAAAAGTTGTCTCAACATTTATGCATGTGTGTGCCGTGTAATTTAGGTGGAGATTTCAGAATTGTGGGCGAGACTTGAATAGGGTTAGGGGTGATTTTTAACATATTATATAGTAATTAATTCACTAATTAAGGCGTAGGCCTATTAAGCATAATCTAGGCCCATTAAATGCTTTATTAGAATTAAATTAGAATATTAAAATAGTTTTGGTAAAAATAGTTTGTGAATTAAATAGCCGGGTTGCCAAAAAGTTCGTATTTCTGTTAAAAACCAACACCGATAAAATTTACGTCCCGGCGTATAAATCACCTCAAAACCCCTTATTTTCAAAAATAAGAAAAACCCACAATCATATTTTAAATAATTAAAAATAATTATTTAATAAAAAAGTTTTACGTTTCTCAGCCCTCGGTCTCCGTTCTTCGATCGCAACTCGAATATCCTTTAAAAATACATTTTAATGCAACCATGTAGAAAAATATATTTTAAACATACAAATATGCACAACATAATTAATTTATGCAATTAAAAAATTTAATTTAAAATAAAAAGGAATTTAATAACTCGAGCATGTGGTTCGCGTGGACTTTTAAATTTTCGGGCCGTTACAAGATCGACTCTTATTGCAGAAATTCGATACAGAATGCCAAAGTCTGGGAATAAGAATGTACCACCATCTAGCTGGGAGAGTATGTGGGAGAAGGTTGCGTTCTTATTCGACCGGGATCTCTAGATTAGAGAAGAGTCGAGTCAGAGATTATGAGTCCAGAGTTTGATTTACAGTTTTATATCGATTCATGTCTTTCAGATTATGATGCATGTTATTGATAAATGTTATATGCTTTTATATATGTTATATGATTGCATGTATGCGTTTTTTATCCTGGGAATATATTTTTCACCGGAGTTATCCGGCTGCTGTTGTGTTTGTATGTGTGCATGACAACAGGTGGGACATGATCAGGGTCGAGAAGAGGATGAGAGATTGAGATTAGCGTGGAGATTCGGACCCAGAAGTAGAGTTGTTGTCATTACCTGATATGTAGTGAATGAACTATAGTTGTTATGTACAAGAATTGTATTTTTGATTTAGACGTTGATCTCGTAAAGGAAATAAGATTTATTTCATATGTTGCGCACTCATGTATGTTAAAAAAAAAATTTATGACCCAGTTTACTTAATTGTTAAATTTGATCCCGATAATGATTAAGAAAATGAATCAGCATCCGGGTCCCCACATATTAGCTTCTGTGGTGTTAAACTATATGTTATAGCTCATTCTTGTGCGGTTGTTTTTTTTTTTTTTAAAAAAAAGAAGTATAATATCTAGCATTAGTTAAAAATCACATATATCAGTAAACCAGGTAATATTAAAATTAGATATTTTAAGCTATTTGCTATTACAAAATAACAATGATGCCGCGAGAAAGAAAATATAATACAATAGAAATCAACAAGACTAAAAACTCTTGTAAACGAAAATATGCTTTCTTAGAAGATCGTAGGCTGCAAAAAAATATGCGTCGAAACCAAAAAAATAAAACATGTGCTTCACAGAGGCTTGATGTAAAAAAAACTAAGCTTGATCCATTGATGTATATAACGAGTACTCCAGATGTACTACCTAATATGGTGGATTGTAAATTTTGTGGTGCAACACGCATATATGCTGAACCACCAACATTTTGCTGCTCGTTAGGAGAAATAAATATTTTACCTTCATAAATGCCTTTTGAGTTAGTACAATTGTATGTTGGTAATTCCGATGATGCAAAAGAGTGTTCATCACATGTATTCGTAGCTATAATAACATGTTTGCCTTCACATCAATGGGAGTACACTGTGATACATCTTTTGCTAAAAGAAATGCTGGTATTTATACATTCCGTGTACAAGGTCAACTTTATCATTTTATTGGCCAATTAATACCGTCAGACAATGAAAAACCCTAAAATCTACAACTATATTTCTTTGATACTGAACATGAACTATCTAACCTTCTATGCATTAACTCAAAATTTAAGGAAACTCTTACACAGAAATTAATTTATATCTTATCAAAAAACCCATATGGAAATTTTTTCCGTGGTCTGAATAGTGTTGACAACTTGGACGAATATAAAATTGCTTTGCTAGCTGATCCTGTTACTGACCAACGAGTTTTTAACAGACCTGCTGTGTCTCAGGTTGCTGGAATATGGTTAGAACCTATCGATGAAAATCAAAAAACAGGCCAACATATACAAGTATATCCAAAAAACAGTTGTCCCCAAATAATTAAACACTACTTCGGTTATTATGATCCTTTGCAATATGCTTTTATATTCCCAAATGGGGAATCTGGTTGGCATCGAAACATTAAAAGATTAGACCAAAAACAATAAAATTTGCATCCTAGACCAACTTGTGGCGGTGAAAACAACAATTGCATAGAAAACTCTGCAAGTGCATAATTTTTTATAAGTACTGAAACTCAAGGTAATTTTGATTTTAAAGGAAAATTCTATTACACCACAATTATTATGTTTTACACTTAGAAATCTTTTTTTTTTTTTGTAGCTTCGGAAAAAAACAGCAAACAAAGGGCTACGGTCTCATGTCGTGAGTATTACTGTTACAAATTTCAAATAAGGAAAAACGATAAGTCTTTCTTACTACATATTGGTAGGCTTTTACAACAATATATAGTAGACATGTATATTAAAATTGAAACATCAAGATTAGAATTTTTTAGGACTCCAAGTATGCAAAACCGTTTGCGAAATGAGGCCTATAATGGGTTATTAGATAGCATTACACAAGGGTGTGAGGTAGGCTCTGATGTTGGAAAACGCGTAATATTACCTACGTCATTCATTGGAGGTCCTAGAGATATGCGTAAAAGATACATGGATGATATTGCGTTGGTCCAACATTATGGGAAGCCTGATATCTTTCTGACACTGACCTCGAATCCGAATTGGGCTGAAATAAAGTCCCTTTGCCTTCCATCTGATGAAATTCAGAATAGACCTGATTTGATCTCTAGGATTTTCCATGCGAAGCTTCAAGTTTTAAGAGATGAACTATTCAAGAAAGATATCTTTGGCCATATTATTGCTTATACTAGCGTGATAGAATTTCAAAAAAGAGGCTTACCCCATGCCCATTTCCTGCTTATTTTAAATCAAGCTTCAAAAATGTTTCATCCTGAGGCAGAATTTCCTGATGCACATTCTGAACCATATTTGTTTTCACTCGTGATAAAACATATGATGTATGATCCATGTGGTTTACTTAATCCAACATGCCCTTGCATGAAAAAGAACTCTTGTAAATATAACTATCGTAAAGAATATTCAGAAACCACTAAATATGGAACAAATTCGTACCCAATATATCGTCTTCGAGATGACAATCATGTTATTACTATAAGGGGTCCGCAACTTGATAATCGTTGGGTTGTTCCTTACAATCCATATTTGCTTGCTAAATTTAATTGTCATATTAACATTGAAATATGTTCAACAATTCAAGCTGTAAAATATATCTACAAATATATATATATATAAAGGCCATGATAAGATTTTGTACATTACTTGGAGATGAACAAGATCACATGATTGACGAAGCAAAAAATTTCCAAGCTGCAAGATGGATTTCACCTCCTGAATCCATCTGACGCATTTTCGGCTTTGATCTTAACCATGTACATCCAGCTGTTATATGCTTACCAGTTCATTTAGAAAATGAACAAGTTGTGACATTTGCTGCGAATCAGGCTTTGTTCAGCATTGTTAACAATCCAACATTTAAAAAAACAATGTTAACACAATTTTTCTATATGAACAAATACAATAGCTATGCTCAAAGCCTAAATTGTTTGTATGTTGAATTTCTTGAATATTTTACCTAGCACAACAATTCTAAAGAGTGGGAACCACGTAGGAAAAAAGAGTTCATAGGCCGGATTTTTAGCTACCGACCTTCAGATTGTGAAAAGTTTTATTTAAAATTGTTACTGATGCATGTCAGAAAACCATCTTCTTTTAAGGGCTTGCGAACGATCAATGAGGTGACTTTTACAACATTCAGAGAAGCAGCACTAACATTAGGCTTAATAGAAAATGACAACGCTGCTGAAATGTGTATCGAAGAAGCTGCTTGTTATTTAATGCCTCATGCTTTGCGACAATTATTTTCTATTGTTCTCGTTTTTTTTTGCCCAAAAAATCCCATTCAGCTATGGTTAAAATTCCAATNTAATCAAATCTTATATCATGTTCATAATGGTTTGTCAAGCACTTTTTTTTTATTGACGGTCCTGGGGGTACTGGAAAAACCTTTTTATATAGAGCACTTCTTGCTACAATTCGATCAAATGGTGACATAGCAATTGCGACCGCAACTTCAGGAGTTGCAACATCTTTGCTTCCAGGAGGTCGCACTTCACATTCGAGGTTTAAAATTCCTTTAGAGGAAAGCAATATCAAATCATGTAGCATTAGTAAGCAAAGCACATTAGCAACTTTAATAAAACTAGCAAAACTCATTATTTGGGATGAGGCTACGATGGCTAGGCGTGATGTTATTGAAAAGTTCAACGAAATGTTACAAGACATAATGGATTCAAATTTATTGTTTGGCGGTAAAATTGTTGTGTTCGGTGGAAATTTTCGCCAAACACTACCAGTTATTTTAAAAAGTACAAAAGAAAATATCATAGATTCTTCAATTGTCATGTCACCGTTGTGGAATAAGTTAAATAAGATAAAACTCCAAAAAAATATGCGTGCATTATATGATTCTTTCTTCTCATCTTGGCTGTTGAAAATTGGTGATGGAGTTGAAAATGCTAATGAAAACAATTAAATTTAAATCCCATCTCGCATTAATATTCCATTTACAGATGACATTACTTCTTTGAATACGTTAATAGACATGGTTTTCCCAAACATTAATGACCCAGATTTAAATTTATCTTCATTTGTAAAACACGCTATACTTACAACAAGGAACAAATTTGTCCATGAAATAAATGATGTCCTTATTAACAAATTTCCTGGCGAAGAAATAACGTACTTTAGTTGTGATGAAAATACAAGTGAATGTGTTATACCAGATCAAGAAGATTTATTCCATTGTTTAACTCCTCAAGGTCTTCCTCCACACCAACTAACATTGAAAATAAATTCACCCAAATTCTTTTTCCTTTCCGCAGGGACCAGGAGATTGGATCTAGCCGTAAGAAGAATGCTTGGTATAAATAACTCACTTCTTGGTCTTGGACCCCCTCAGTCACTACGAACGCCCCCGATCAGTGCAATGGGTATTGTTACGAAATATTAATCCAACCGAAGGACTTTGTAATGGTACATGCTTACTTTGCAAGGGGTTTAACAAAAATGTTATTTATACCGAAATTTCAGTAGGCACACATGCATGAAAACCTGTATTCATTCCTCGAATAACATTAGAATCTCCACACGATGATTTTTCATCTATTCCATTTAAAAGAAAGCAATTTCCAATTCGTTTATGTTATGCAATGACAATTAACAAAGCACAATGACAAACTTTAGATTTTGTTGGTATCTATTTAAAAGAACTAGTTTTCTCACATGGCCAACTTTATGTCGCGTTGTCAAGAACTAGGAATATAGATCAAATAAAAATGCTTATTAGACCATCAACACTATTAGTTCAAAGTACTAACTACACAAAAAATGTAATATACCGTGAGGTTTTGGACGCTGCACATCCTTATTGACAGGTACATTCTTATTTTGTTTATCTTATTAATAAGAAAATCATTACATATAAAGGGATATTAGAGATTTATATATACCCATTATAAGGTTTGTTAAGATAAAATTATTAGTTTTATTAAAACAAATTGTAAGCTCTCAACTATACAATTTAATTTTAGAATTATATCTTTACGAAAATATATAGTTTTAATTTCGCATTCGAAAAGATTTAAAAACATTGATTCATACTTCTGCACGAATTTTAACAAGTAAACAGCTTGTAATAGTTTGTATTATTTGTCCATACGCTATTTTAAATTTCATATATTAATATGTAAATGACTTGTGCTCATTACTTCTCTTTTTTCTTTACATTCAGGTCATTAGAAGACAAATGTACAACCCTTGTAAATCTAAACCCAGATTTCCGCAACTGGTTTGTCAAAGTTTTAGTTTCTGAAAAAACTCCGATCCGTTTTCTGAAATGGGGAAGACAACAAAAACTTGTTTTTGTTGACAAAAAGGTAAAATAAATTGTCTTTTTTAAGTAGCATTTCAGTATGGAATTGCTTTTTTACTTTACCTATTTATTTCCATAGAATGGAAGTATGCACGACATAATTTATGACCAAGATGTCGAGCAATTAGACATATTACTTCAGTTATACAAGACATACTATATTGAGAATGCCAAAATTAAAGAAATAACTAGCAACACACCAATTTTTGCATCTGCAAAATACCAAATGTTGCTTAGTAAAAGTACTTATATTAAGCTTGCAAATGAGGAAGAGCAACTACCTATTGATCATGCTTACCAACTAACATCTTTTGTCCAATGCCCTGAATTAGCGGATGTGTCCACTAAACAGATCAGCTAAGCCCTTGATCCAACACTCTTTCATAGCATGCATTTACATTATTTCCAGATTTATTAACGCGCTTGCTTTTTCAGATTTATTATGTAGCGTGGTACATGTTTTCCTACCACGGTTTGTTGAAAAAACAAAAAGGAATTTACAGGAATTTGTTATCGTCAACGAAGAGTAAATTTCTCTCAAAAAATTTCTACAACAATAATTGGTTTTTTTTTCATTGTACAAGTAATTATGTAGACCAGAAAATAACAGGTTTCTTATCTTGGTAGACGCAGGCCGTCAATTCTTACCTTATGGGAAGAATTTCTCCAAACCGAGGCACCTTTTTTGGCTCAAAATGTTCATACTCTTCCTGTGATTTTAGGGATGCGGCTTTCTGTCAACACATTTTACGGTATACTCATCTCTATTTAATGTTATCTCATAGTTAGATAAAGTAATTTCTTCAATTTTATACATACTATTTGATATATTTTGGTNATATTTCCTTTACGAATTATGAATATGTAGTTCTAAGCCCACCTGCTCAGATCTTAAAAATAATATTTCTAATCATTTGTTAGGCTTTGATAGGTACATATTACATATCTTGAATACACCAACGTAGTAGCAAGTTCCTTGATTGAAATTTTTTTAGTTTGTTTGATTACCTTTTGTTTTGGAAAAAAATGGTTGCGACATTTCTCCCTTAGCCAAACACAAATATAAATACATAAAAGGATGTTATTTTAGTGTTCTTGATTTTTTGTTTGATTACTTTATGTTACATATAGAATCACGAGAATAAAAAATTTTATAAACTTAGAAACTATAAGAAATAAGGAAATATAGTATTGTCTCTCTTGAAAACTTAGATTGTTTTAACAATTGGTTCTTCATAATTACTCATATACTTGTAAACAATTTTAAAAACCTGCTGTTGTTTACATGATATCCCATTACTTAACATTATTATCATATCTTATATTAATAAAAGAACCATAATAGACTATACCTCAAATGAGACAACAAATATTTCCTACATCTCAAATATATTTTTTAACTATATTGTATACTGGTAACTTATAAACTTCTTAATGAAATTTATTATTTCGTATTATAAAAGGGATCCATATTAAATCAGAACACTGATGTATCATTGAATTGTTTTAAATGAACTTATAGGTAATAACTAAGAAACGGAGAATTTTGCTAAAGAACCATCTATCTTGCCGTTCTCATTTGTTTTTCCCATGTGTTTATGTTTTTGTTCATATTTCTTTCTTATGTTCGTCCTATTTCTCATATTTCTAGAAATAAATAGCTAATATTCACATTTCTTTTAGGATGAAAACCAATAAAGAATATATAGAAACAGTTGTCTCCCAAAAATTGTATGACAAAGCGAACCAGGAAATAGACCAGCCGTTTAACTCCCAAATTCGAAAAATCAGCCAGATTCTGAGCCTGAACGAAGTAGTAAGTTCAAATTTACTTACCCATTAACTTACGTAGATTTAGAATCAACAAACATTTTAAAATGCTAACAAATTTTGATTTACAGGTGAAATAATTTTTGATAAAGGCTAAGATAAGAATAAAAAATTCGGAGGGATCTGTATATTTTTTAGCTTGTCCAGGTTGCTCTAAGTCTTGCGGAGCTGCATATAAATATGAGTTCACATGTTTTTATTGCAACCACGATTTTCCAAGCCCAAAACCACTGTAAGTGTTAAATATGCTTTGAAAAATTACGCTCATTAGAAACATGCCATCTTAACTATGATATACATATAGGTTACGGTTCCAAGCAGAACTCTTTGATGGCACTGGGAATTTGTTTGCTTATGTTGAGCACAAAGAAGCAAGCATGTTGTTGTGTATGTCAAGAGAAGACATAATTGAGGCAGAAGAACAAATATATTTATTTACCAATTAATTTTCGTTAACAAAAATTTCATATAATTTTTGAATATTTCTGATCTTATCCATTGCAGGAAACATCTTTTAATCCTGAGATATTCAACCAGAAATCAAGAGATTTACAGTTCCTTTTACAACTAAGAACATCGTGGAGCAAAGCAAGAGGCAAAACTTTTGTTCGAAACACAGTCATAGCATGTCTACCAGCGGCTGATTCGTCCTCAGCATCGCACAGTTATGAAGATAAAGAATCTTCTTTAAAAGTTCAAGGTTTGATACGAGGTGATGTGGCTGCGGCTGAACCAATAAAGCAGTTCTTCAATGTAGGAAGAACACTTTGAAACAGACCTTAAAACACAACAACCCAGTACACCATGTAAAAGAAGATTGGAACATGAAGAGGTAATACATGAAAGTAAAAAACATGTAAAACAAGACTGAAGAACAGATGTAGATAGAAAATTCCCGTATATGTTTTAGTGCTTATGCTTTTTGTAAATATAGTTGCTATGTTCTACTTGTTACCCATTCATTAACATTTTGTCTTAATACTAACATATTTATTGTTATTTAGAACCTTCTACGTTTTAAAATATACATGTACACATCTCCTTTTACATTTTAGTTTTTTACAACCATGCTTTAATTGCTAAAATAACCTGTTTATTTTCAGTAATTTAAAACATTTTTTTTTACTCTAATATCTAGGCTTCTGTATGGCTCTATACATAGCATTATTAATCTGAAAACAAGGATAATATAAACTAATAAAAAAAATTATTAATCTGAAAACAAAGATAATAAAAACTAATTAAAAAAAAACCTATATTTTTTGTGTCTTATATGTTCAATTTAGCATGCTTACTATATATTGAATTGCAAGGGAAAAACTTTTTCCCCTGAGTAATAAAAAATCTCTATACAAATGCATTCTTAAAACTATAAAACTAAATATAACGTATAATAAAAAAAGACATTTATAAAATGTCTTTTAAATAATTTCATGTTATGATACATTGTATATAAGGCCTTCCTACTTATTTATACGATATCAACATTTTATTATCGCTTTATAGCTAACTACTGTTATATTATTCTTCTAAACTAAGAAAAATTAAAAAAAAAATTAGTAATATACATTCTACTAAAACAATTTTACCAGGGAAAAATACATACTTAAAACTACAAATTATGTGTATTAAACATATACTAGAACAGCTATCTTGTAGTCTAGAATTTAACTCACCTTATTATGAGATTTGTTTTCTTCAGGTACAACCCCATAAGCAGAAACGAGGAATGAAGTGCTCCTGTAATAAAAGGAACATAGCTAAGGTTTTTTTTTTTTGTTTTCTAGGTATGTGCTGTCTAAAAACATTAGATATAATATATGTAAATTATCAAGCTGATATTATATTTAGACTTTATTAATACTTTGATAGCAAAATTCAGCCAACCTATAGCTTATTTCTTAGCTTTATCAAAAATGCAAATATTAACAAAATTAAGAATGTTTGATTTATGAACACATAAAAAAATGTTTAAGTTTGTAAGGGCCTCGTATCGTCTTATCGTAAATCATATTTTGATTATCGATAATTCATGACATTGTGATGTTATTAAGTGTATGAAGTATATAAGTGACAATGAAAGTGAGAAAATATGGTGTTGATTGTATTAGTAATTGATTTGTGTTTGAATAGTATGCTAAACCGCAATAGAAAAGTTTTACATGTTCCAGTTTTCAGCATAATTATTTGAGTATTAGTTCAAATGAAATAAAACCAATTTCATTAAAAAGATAATACATAGTACTACAATTTTCATGTTTTGAGTTTTGTCCAACAAACTAAAACGACCCTTAGAATTCAAGAAAAGTGATAAAGTGTTTTTGAAAATATCTTCCTTCAGAGGCACTGTTTGATTTGGCATGTGCCGGAAATTTTCTCCTCGATATGTTGGTTCATACGAGATCTTTGATCAAGTTGGGGATCTTGCTTATCGGCTGGCATTGCCACTAGCTTTATCTGCTATTTACGAAGTATTTCATGTTTCTATGTTGAGATGAACCAGATCCATCACATGTGCTTCGACCCGATGAGGTTGAGCTCGATCCTTCTCTTTCCTATGTTGAGCAACCTGTTTTCGTTATGGATCGGAAGGAGAAGATATCGCATAACAAATTGATTCACTAGTTAGAGAACAATGGACACGAGATGGTGTGGAAGAGTCAACGTGGGAATTAGAAAGCAAGATGCGAGAATCATATCCACACCTGTTTGATTCGATTCCATCTTCTCCATTGTATTCAATGTATAATGATCAATTTACTGATTTTCGTTTTGATATGTATTATAACTGGTAACGTATTATATGTTTGTCGAGGTTATATATGTATATAAGAACACTTAAGATTTCGAGGACAAAATCTTTTAAGTGGGGGAGAAATGTAAGGGCCTCGTATCATCTTATCGTAAATCATATTTTGATTACCGATAATTCATGACATTGTGATGTTATTAAGTGTATGAAGTATATAAGTGACAATGAAAGTGAGAAAATATGGTGTTGATTGTATTAGTAATTGATTTGTGTTTGAATAGTATGCTAAACCGCAGTAGAAAAGTGCTATATGTTCTGGTTTTCTGCATAATTATTTGAGTATTAGTTCAAATGAAATGAAACCAATTTCATTAAAAAGATAATACATAGTACTACAATTTTCATGTTTTGATTTTTGTCCAAATCAATTTGAAAATAGGGGCAAAATAATCTCGAAATGTATCGTATGTATTGAAGTGTCTGCAGTGACACATTTTGGGAGAATGAGCGTAGCTCTCGCGTCGCTCTCACGTCTAAGATCCAAATTGAGTGAGACTGGTGGCATATGAAAGCCAAGACATAGATCTACAACTTTCATGTTGACCACTTTTATTAATTCGAAACCTAGCATTCTGGACAGAACATGGCGCTAGGTCACCAATTTTTTTCGCCCTAGCGCGGCAGTATGCAATCTTTTGGACAGAACCCAGAGCGATAGGGCGACACTTCATTTTCTCCCCAGTGTGGCACGATAAAAGATGTATGGCAGAACTCGGCGTGTTAGGGTGCTATTTCTTTACCGCCCCAGCGCGTACCGCCAACATATAAGGGATACGAATGAGTTCCTCAATAACTTTCTCCTCTTTTAAACTTCGAAAGAAAGTTTTGGATTTCAAGTTTTACACGTATGAATCTAACTCGAAACATTGCCGAAATTTCTAACAAATTATATATTTGGAATTCTCGTGTCGAGAGCGTTCTTTTGAGGTAAGTTTCTTCTCAATTAAGAACTTGTATTTCTTGAATCGCTGAAATAATATGTATTTGAAGTTTATTTTAATATATGCGATAGAATAACCGACAAGACACTAATTTTCAAAATCAGAAATGAATTATGTCATGATTTCAATTTGATATGAATTTTCAAAGTTTCAAAAGATTTTTGGAACTTGAATTGTTGATTGTAAATGAATTCATTGATTTAAATGAATATGTTGATGATATAGATTGATTTCTGTATTAAAATCCTAGTTGTGGATCAAGCTACATTGACTGGAGACGAAGAATTGAGGTATGTTGCGACCGAGTAACATATGACAGGTATCTGTGTCAGATGATATATGTTTGATTGATTTGGCTGAGAATATGTGTCTATATGCCTTATTTTTTGAGTTGATGTGGCATACATGACATTTAAGATTGGATATCGATGTATAAAATAAATATTTTGTTAACACAAATCATTTTATTCGTACATCGATACATGACATGCACGTTGAGCTATGATCCTTGGATACCTTTATATCATTGGATTTGATTCTGGGGTTTGCGAGCACGATGCTATGTTTGTTATTATGTGGCCCTTAAAACATAGTCATTCGTGACTCCTATGATTGATTGATTTATATTTGGGATTCGATTGCACTTTGCCGACGCTATCATACGATCATCCCTATACTTGATTGAGGTCTGTGTGCCAGCTCAAGCATTGATTTGATAGCGATTGTATTGGTTCTAATACATGCTCAGTGGATGGACATTTGACCTGATATCTCCATGGCATGCATGAATTACATATCATATATCATTGTGTAGATACATATTGTATATATTATGGTTGTTCCATACGGAGCTTGTGCTCACCCCCAAGGGGGCCTGTTGTTGTCTTTGTATGTGGACAATGGCAGGTACTCCAGGTTATCAAGAGACCGGAGAGGGTCCTTCTGGAGGGAGTCACATCTGAGTTGAGGTTTTGTGGTCTATCCCAGAATATATATGTATCTATATACCGGGACATATTCCGAGGATATGAGTCGTTGTATGTAATTGATTTTTATTATGTGTGGGCATATGTTATGATGTGATATGTGTAGACGAGACTTTATTATATACTATTTTGAGTATTATAATTATAACTGATATATTTTTGGCTCATTGTAAAGAAAATTTTTACTCGTTTTCTGCTGTAACTAATTAAATCTAATAAGATTGCATTGTAATAATGATTAGGAGCTAAGGTCCCCACAGCATAAGGTATCAGAGCATAGCTGAGAATTCTTGATTGAGTCTTATGTACACTTAATAGGCACAAATGAATTGTGTGCTTGTGTTTGATTTACTTGTATTACTTGCTCTTGCTTGATTTAATTTGAGCAAGTGTTGATAAGATTGATGATTTGATTTGATTTGATTTAATGATGTACACTTGATATTTATTTGTGATATTCATACTATATGTTGTAGATGGATCCCACAAATGAAACTGCTATGAGAGTAATACTGAGAGAATGGTTCGACAATTCAAAGGAATGTCCATGGATTTGGTTATGGCTCGATTCCAGGATTTGAAACCACCGAGGTTCTTTGGCACCGAGAGGACAGAAAGAGCAGAAACATGGTTGAAAGATATCGAGCACTTATTTAATATTGTTGAAACTTTCCTTGTATCAATTAAAGGACCGAGAAAAATCTTGGTTGGAAGCAACTGAGATTGGATTGAAAGAAGCCGATGTTGAAGTCACATGAGATGTCTTCAAGGCCCAATTTCTTGAGCAGTACTCTCATCCTTCGTATTACACTGCCCAGGAAAATGATTTCAAAAGTCTACAGCAGGGAACGATGACTATTGCAGAATATACTTCAAAATTTTCTATCTTGTTGAAATATGTGTCTCGTGTAGCTGCAAACGCAGAAGCGAAATATAACAAGTTTGTGAATGAGTTACATCCTGCTATATATACTTTTGTCATTTCTAGTTTGCCTACTAGCTACGCAGAGTCAGTTGAGCGAGCCAAGACAGCCGAAGCTGGATTAAGGCGAGGAGTCCCAGTATGTTCCTCCACCTCACGTGTCAGCTCAGCAGCCTACCTTGCGTCCTAAAGGTAAAAAGTTTAAAAGGACTTGTTCTAACACTTCTTCATTTTCTTATAGTTCCAGTGGATCCCAACGAGGGAGTCTCGTTATTGCTCCTTATTGTAGCCATTGTGGAGGCAAGAATACTATTGAACAGTGTCAGGGTATGTTCGGTACTTGTTATCATTGCGGGCAGGAAGGTAATTTCTCTCGTGTATGTCCGAATAGGGGTATGCCTTCGTCCCCTCCAGCCAGGATTTCGAGGTGGCCCTAGTACGATGAGGCCTGCTGCTTCTATTACCTCTTTCTAGCAGTCGAATGTTCCACGATATCGAGGATCTGGTAGTCAGACCATCCAAGGCCCTCCCTCCCCAAGTTAAAGTATATACCATCAGGCAAAAGAAGCTCCTGGTGGTGTTATTGCAGGTATCTGCATGCTTTGCGATTATTCTGCACATGTTTTATTTGATACAAGAGCATCTCACTCATTCATATCTCATGCGTTTGTTGAATCTCATGATATTATGTGTACTCCATTGTATGAGACTTTATCGACAGCCACGCAAGCAGGAAAGATAATTTTGTCTGAGCAAGTTGTGCATAATTGTGTATTGATATATGAGGATAATGCGATATTTCTAAACCTGATTGTCCTTTCAGTACACGACTTTGATTGTATTGTTGGTATGGATATCCTGACACCAATCGAGCTACTGTCGATTGTTTTCATGGAGTGGTTTGATTTTGACCTATTGATGGACTCAAGTGGAATTTTTATGGCAAGGGTTCCCAAGCTAAAATTCCGTTTGTATCTTTTTTGGAAATGTTCCGGCTTTTGTTTAGCGGGGATGAAGGTTATCTTATCTATGCTGTTGATGTCTCTAAAAAGGAGCCCTCATTATCCAATATTCATATTGCCAAAGAGTTCCCAAATGTATTTCCCGATGAGATTCCTGATTTTCCTCCTCATCGAGAAATCGAATTTAGTATTGATCTTGTGCCGGGGACTGCACCTATTTCTAAAGCTCCTTATCGCATGGCACCTTTGGAATTGAAAGAATTAAAAGAACAATTGCAGGATCTTTTCGATAAAGGATATATTCGACCGAGTGTATCACCTTGGGGAGCTCATGTTTTATTTGTTCGAAAGAAAGATGGTACTATGCGACTGTGTGTTGATTATAGACAACTGAATCGGGCTACTGTGAAAAATAAGTATCAACTTCCTCGTATTGATGATTTATTTGATCATCTTCATGGTAATTCTGTATACTTTAATATTGATCTTCGTTCTGGTTATCATCAAGTACGAGTTCGAGAAGAAGATGTGCCTAAAACTGCTTTCCGTACCAGGTATGGCCGCCATGAGTTTTTGGTTATACCTTTCGGTCTCACTAATGCTCCTGCTGTTTTTATGGATCTAATGAATTGTGTCTTTCGAAATTTTCTTGACCGATTCGTTATCGTCTTTATTGATGATATTCTTGTATATTAGAAATCGAAAAAAGAGTATGCTGAACATTTGAGACTAGTACTTCAGACTCTTCGTAATGGCCATTCATATGCTAAATTGTCCAAATGTGAATTCTGGATGGACAAAGTAGTATTTTTGGGCCACGTCATTTCGAGACATGGCATATCTGTTGATCTCACTGAGGTTGAAGTTGTATTGAATTGGCCGAGACCTACGAATGTCCTTGAGATCCGTAGCTTCATGGGTTTAGCTGGTTATTATCGTCGTTTTATTGAAGGATTTTCGAAAATAGCTAAACCTATTACTCAACCGACACAGAAGAATCAGAGATTCAGTTGGTCAGATGAATGTGAAGCTAGTTTTCTTGAATTAAAGACGAGATTGACTACAACACCTGTGTTTACTATTTCCTCAGGTACCGGAGGATTTGTAATGTGTACAGATGCATCTGGTAAAGGTTTGGGCTGCGTTCTGATGCAACATTGCAAGGTAGTTGCTTATGCGTCTCGTCAATTAAAATCTCATGAAACTCGTGATACTATTCATGATTTGGAATTGGCCGCCATTGTGTTTGCTCTGAAGATTTGGCACCATTATTTATACGGAGAAAAGTTTTTTATTTATTCAGATCATAAGGGTTTGAAATATCTCTTTTCTCAATCTAATTTGAATATGAGGCAACGCAGGTGGATGGATCTCCTGAAAGATTTTGATTCAGTATCACCCTAGATCGGTGAACGTTACTCCGGATGCCCATAGTCGTAAAGTTCATGACTCTGTTTTAGCCTCTATTAATGTCGCAAAAGTACACGAGAATATATGCACTTTTGGTTGGAATTTTCACTCGAATTGGAATTCTGTCACTGTCTCAACATTACAAATTGAGCCTAATTTGATATCGAAAATACGAAAGGCCCAACAAAACGATATTCAAATTAAAAATTCTAAAGAACTTGTATATGCAAGACATCTTTCTAGATTTCAGATTTCTTCTGATGGTTTTTTATGAACTAATGGTCGACTGGTAGTCCCTGATAATTCTGATTTGATATCCGCCCTTCTTCGTGAAGCACATTGTAGCAAATACAATATTCACCTTGGAGGCCGAAAAATGTATTTGACATTGAGATCTCAATTCTGGTGGAGACGTATGAAGAAGGACATTGCTGAATATATTTCTAAATGCCTTGTCTGCCCGCAAGTGAAAGCCGAGAGAATGAAACAGAGAGGATTACTCCATAGTCTTGAAATCCCAAAATGAAATTGAGAACATATTGTTATGGAGTTTGTGACTCATTTACCTCGTTCGCCCAAGGGCTGTGATGATATTTGGGTTATTATCAACCAGCTTTCGAAATCTGCACATTTTATTCCGTATGAGCGGACTTATTCTTATAAGAAAATGATCCATTTATACATCGAGAATATTATGATACTGCACGGTGTGCCAGCCTCGATTGCATCTGGCCGTGATCCCAGATTTGCTTTTAAATTCTGGGGTAGTTTCCAAGAAGATATGGGTACGCGTTTGACTATGAATACTGCTTATCATCCTCAAACTGATAGCCAGACTGAGCGTACTATCCAAACGTTAGAAGACATGTTACATGCTATTGTGATAGATTTTAAAATGGGATGACAAGATGCCTTACCATTGGTAGAATTTTCTTACAATAATAGCTTCCAAACGAGTATTGGTATGGCACCGTTTGAATCCTTATATGGGAGACGATGTAGGTCACCGTTATTCTGGGATGAAATTGGTGAAAGACAGCTGACTGGACCTGAAACGATACAGGAAATGAATGATAAAGTTCAGTTGATTCGACAGCGAATGAAAGCTGCTCAGGATCGTCAAACGATTTATGCTAACAAACGAAGATGACTTTTAGAATTCCAGGAATTTGATAAAGTGTTTTTGAAATTATCTCCCTTCTGAGGCACCATTCGATTTGGCATGCGGGGGAAATTTTCTCCTTGATATGTTGGTCCATACGAGATATTTGATCGAGTTGGGGATCTTGCTTTTCGGTTGGCATTGCCACCAGCTTTATCTGTTATTCACCATGGGTTTCATGTTTCTAAGTTGAGAAAGTATGAACCAGATCCATCACATGTGCTTCGACCTGATGAGGTTGAGCTCGATCCTTCTCTTTCCTATGTTGAGCAACCTGTTTGCATTATGGATCGGAAGGAGAAGATATTACGTAACAAATCGATTCCACTAGTTCTAGTACAATGGACACGACATGGTGTGGAAGAGTCAACGTGGGAATTAGAAAGCAATATGCAAGAATCATATCCACACCTGTTTGATTTGATTCCATCTGCTTCATTGTATACAATGTATAATGATCCATTTACTTAGTTTTGATATGTATTATAACTAGTGACGTATTATATGTTTGCCGAGGTTATATGTGTATATATGAACACTTAATATTTCGAGGACGAAATCTTTTAAGCAGGGGAGAAATGTACGGGCCTCGTATCGTCTTATCGTACATCATATTTTGATTATCGATAATTCATGAGATTGTGAGGTTATTAAGTGTATGAAGTATATAAATGACAATGAAAGGGAGAGAATATGGTGTTGATTGTATTAATAATTGATTTGTGTTTGAATAGTATGCTAAACCACAATAGAAAAGTGCTATATGTTCCTGTTTTCAGCATAATTATTTGAGTATTAGTTCAAATGAAATGAAACCAATTTCATTAAAAAAATAATACATAGTACTACAGTTTTCATGTTTGGAGTTTGTCCAAATCCATTTGGAAATATGGGCAAAATCATCCCGAAGTGTATCGTATGCATTGAAGTGTCTGCACTGAAACATTTTAGGAGAATGAGCGTAACTCTCGCGTCTGAGATCCAAATTGAGTGAGGTTGGTGTCAGATGAAAGCCAAGACAGATCTACAATTTCATGTTAACCACTTTTATTAATTCAAAACCTAGCGTTCTGGACAGAACATGGCGCGCAAGGGCGCCACTTCTTTTGCGCCCTAACGCGGCAGTATACAATCTTTTGGACAGAACCCGGCGCGCTAGGGCGCCACTTCATTTGCGCCCCAACGCCGCACGATAAAATATGTTAGGCAGAACTCGACGCGCTAGGGCCCTATTTCTTTACCGCCTCAGCGCGTATTTCCAACATATAAGGGATAAGAATGAGTTCCTCGATAACTTTCTCCTCTTTTAAACTTCGAAAGAAATTCTGGAATTCAAGTTGTACGCGTACGAATCTACCTCAAAACATTATTGAAACTCGAAACAAATTATATATTCGGAATCTTCGAGAGCGTTCTTTTGAGGTAAGTTTTGAAACGTCCACTACTTTTTATCTTCAAAATCCTACTAATTTTTTGTAAACATTATTTCGAAAATTAATAATTAAAACCACTTAACCCTTCCATAAATCAAAATATTTTAACATTTAAAAGCTCAAGTGCATAAAAATCTATAAATCGTCAATTCACAAAAAATCCTACGTCGACCTTTAACAAGATCAACTAACGTCAAAATAAAGCATAAAAATCTCTAATAAATTCATTGACAAAAATCTTTAAATCTTTTAACTAACAAGCTAATGCGGAAAATAAATGTCCATCGGGAGTGTACTGTCGGACTCGATCCACTCAAGCGTCAGAGCCCCCCTCAATATCATCATCACCTGTAACCATTCAAACCTAGTTAGTCTAATGACTCAGCATGCTCAAACCTAACATAGCAAGTACATACATATACAATCACATGCACAAAAATTACTTTTACTAAAAATAGATTTTTCCATGCAATCGTGAAACCTTCAAAATATGCAGCTTTTAAACCATGCTTAAATATGAACCTTTTCCTTTTAAAATACTCATTTTTAGGTGAAGTCTGATCTTCGAAAGTGACAGCATTCATTCAATTGATCAATCTATAAACCATAGTACTAGGCCGCCGGGTTCAACGTCCACTTTTTCGACAATCCCACCGACTATCATAAAAATAACTTCACTATTCCCGTTTTCAACGGATCCATTATCATTGAGATTCCCGCCCCCGTTTTCGACGGTTCACTCCCTTTTCATTGCAAGTTCATCATTCCCGTTTTCAACGGATCCCTTACTACTTTTTCGTCACAATCAATTCACATTTCTCAAAAACAATTTCCTTTACTTTATCATATCATAAAACATTCGTAACTTTCCATATTCTTTAAAACTTCCGAAAATGACTAATATTTTTCGTATACGTTGAGAATGCTAAAAATAGCATATACGTACAAATACGTTAAAACTTCTAAAATAGCATATATATCACACATATACTTTAAAACTTCTAAAAACAACATTTTTCATGATGTGGAATTGTTTTAGGAAGTTACAAACCGCCATCGACTTTCCTCGAACAGACCTTACACCTTTCAACGCTATACGTACCCGGACGACCTTAAACTTTGACTCAAGGAGACGACTGGATTTTAAAACTTTAAAAACACCCAAAATATCTAGTAGTTTTCTGGAAATTAGATCTTAGGACCTACATTTCAAAAACGACTCGATTCGCTTACTTGAGGAGTCGTTTACTACCGTTTTCGCGTTTTTGGTTAAACAAATGACCAAACTACCCTTCCGACTCGAACCAACCCAAGACCAGACTTTTATTAACATCCTAGGACTCAATATAAGTTTCTGGAAGTCCCCAAGCCCAAGCCAAAACCGAAACAAGGATTTAGAATTTAACCTAGGCTCACTTCGCTCCTATTTTGACACGTTCGGGCAATTTACAACCTCGAACGGACCACGGCTCGAAACGACCCCGAACCAGGCCCTAGACCCCTTTTTTAGACACTAAATAAGACCATGGTCAGGCCCTTTTGGACACAGACCAGACGATCAAAACTCCAACCTCCCCACAACAGCAGTGCGCCGAATGCTTCTTCATGTGCAGCTGAGGAACAAAGGCTTCAGCGGCTATGGCTGCCCTCGACTCAACTTTTGGATCACCCTAGACTCTCACCAGGACCCTAAGGCACGTCCCTAGCCCCTGGACCAGCCCTTAAAACAACCTCTTAGCCCTAGGAACCCCCACGTCCCAAAACAAGCCAACATGCACACCCTAAGGAATCACGGCCGCTGTGCTTCACCAGCTCGTTCCAGCCCCTTCCGAACCCCTCCTAGACCTTCTTAGGAACCTAAGCCAACCCTCCAGACCATGGCTAGGACCCCATGCAGCCCCCTTGACCGATGGAGCCCCAATCCCGAACCCTTCCCCCTCTCGGCCTCATGCGATCGTGTGCAAGGACAGCAGCCCCACGCGGCGGTTTGGCTCGTCTATTGTCCTTACAACTCTCTTCCTAATCGTCTAGACTAGCCCTTACTTACCTTGGTTTGCATCCTTCCCTCAACAATTTAATAATCATAAAAAATCTTTATGAAAATATGAGATGTGCATGTAGGAAATTGAAAACCATCACTTTAATAAATTTTTCACACACATCATCATACATGCAATAATATTGATTGAATGGTGCTTGACAAAGGTTTGAAAACATGCCTTGATCTTTTATTCTTACAACATACGAGATACGACGCGACGAGAAATGAACGGGACGCGAAATCTCCTTTCTTCCTCTGCTCTATGGTTAGGCCCTTAGAGTCCTAGTGTGTGTGCTGCTGAAAAGTGTGGGAGACGTGAGTTTCTTGGGGAGGTAGGGTGGAGTTTTATTTAATTAAACCATTAAATTGTTAATTGGGCTTAATTATTCATAATGGGCCTTAAACTTAATTAATTAACCACCAACAAACTAGGTCCATTAAGGTGTTAATTAAATACATATTTAATCCACTAAAAAGTCCCAACAATATTTAAAAATATTTGGTGTGCCACTATTTTCTAGTTTCGTAAACCTGAAACTTCTTATTTTCTAGCAAACGTTTACTACCGATTACGTTTGTCCCATACTATAAATAAATTTGCCGCTTTCCTAATTTGGACTTACTAAATTCCAAGTTCCTAAAAATAGAAACCTTATCAAAATCGTCCCCGGTTCTCTCGTCTTTTGTTGTACATCGCGTGTTCGACTGTAGAAAGTTTACATTCTTAACATTCGGTTAAATAACCATTAAATCATGTCAATATTTAAACATGCTTCTAGACCACTCTTTTAAATAAATTGCACATAAAATTTCATACATGCATGTGGTTAGTGTGTTCGGGCTAAATAGAATTTCGACATCGAAATTTGTCTAGTCTTGATTATTGAAAAGTTTAGGCTCCCTCATTCACTTCATGCTTAATCCGATTGGCTTAAATTTTGCACTCTATCACGCGTTCGTTGCGTACTCTGATATGGAATCTAAATTTCTTGATCTCACTGAAATCAAAGTTTTAACTAACTCTACATCCTCTATCAATTATAAATTCTAAACTACCTTAATTTATTTTTTTTCCTAAAGATTACTTTAATTGATTTACTTTATCTTAGGTAGTGCAAAATTCGAGATACAGAAAACTAAATTCTCCTCTCATCTTGAAGCATAATTGTACACATCATCCAAACCACGAAAACAACATTCATTTAGCATTTTAAATGGAACATGCAACTAACATTTATGTAATGTATCATAAAAGCATTTAAAAGAATTTTTTCATATAAAATAATAAGCAGTAAAACTCATATACTTGAGGCGTGACTTCTTGAGCTTCTCGGAGAGGCAGTACACAATCTTTTGGGGATCCTTGACTCTAATACCAACTGAAACGTCCACTACTTTTTATCTTCAAAATCCTACTAAATTTTTTAAAAAAAACATTATTTCAAAAATTAATAATTAAAACCACTTAACCCTTCCATAAATCAAAATACTTTAATATTTAAAATCTCAATTACATAAAAATCCTTAAATCGTCAATTAACCAAAAATACTTTATGGTTGTTCCATACGGAGCTTGTGCTCACCTCCAAGAGAGGCTATTAGTGTCTTTGTGTGTGGACAATGACAGGTACTCCAGGTTATCAGGAGACCGGAGAGGTTGCTTCTGGAGGAAGTCACATCTGAGTTGAGGTTTTGTGGTCTATCCCAGAGTATATATGTATCTATATACTGGGACATGCCCCGAAGATATGAGTCGTTGTATGTAGTTGATTTTGATTATATGTGGGCATATGTTATGATGTGATATGTGTAGACGAGACCTTATTATATACTATTTTGAGTATTATAATTATAAATGATCCATTTTGGGCTCATTGTAAAGAAAATTTTTACTCGTTTTTCAGTGTAATTAATTAAATCTAATCAGATTGCACCGTAATAATGATTAAGAGTTAAGGACCCCACAATAGAGGAGAAAAATAGAGCATGCCATCAGCTTAGTCTAGAAGTAAAATTCTCAGTGTGTGAGAACATTTTAGTGTTGTATCCTTAAGATCAGTTCTCACAAACCATCACTCACATATACAGAAAATAGAGTGTATTGAAAAGTTGAGTGAGTCTTGCACAGAGACGTTAAAATTGTGTATGTAGCCTTTAATACATAGACGTTAAACAAGTGTTGGCTGGAAGGTGTTGCCTTCAGTCTAGACTAGGAATTCAGTTAGGCAGTAGTGTACGTCCTAAGCTGAGTGGGTTTGTACAAGACACTGTATAAATCAAAGTCTTCTAGTGGATCCTACCCGAGGTAGTAGAAGGGGTGACGTAGGAGCAGTTGAAGTCTCTGAACATCTATAAACATATCTTGTGTACTTAACTGTTTAACTATTGTTTTCAAATTGATTTGATCAGTTCGAGCTTCTATCAGTTCAGTTCTCACCATAACTGAATTGATACATGCAAGAACTGATCCCCTCATTTCACTTATTCAGTTCACACAAGTTAAAAGGATTTCAAATCAATCAGCTTTCTTAACGAAAGATTATTTTGAAGTCTTCTGTTTAGTTTAAAACCAAACTCGATTTAATTAATCGGTGTTTACATTCTTAGAACACGAGTTATTAAAACTCATTGAGAATATTGTGTTTGAAGCACCTTCGCAGGTGTGAGAACCGATCAATCAATAATGATAAATATGGAGGTGTAAATAAGTTGTTGAGGTCATCTTAATTATGATGATGTATAAATTGATTTTGTTAATTAAAAAATTCATTCCACATTTTATACATAATAAAACCCATAAAAAATCATCAGATTCGGTCTTATAGAACAATTTTGTTTCAATTCCACCAATCTCATTAAAAAATATTATTTTTTATGTAAAAAATATTACTATTCACTACATGTATTGACTGGATCGACCACTTTCACGAATATAGATATGTGAGATAATAAAATGTGTGATATATTTTTACTGCACGGTTTGGAGTAAGTCGATTACAAAACTATGTATAGCAGTTCTCTTCGACAATATTTTTTGTTGCATCCTTAGGCTATTTGTTAATTAGCGATTATCGACGAAAAAGAGTGAGAATAAAGAGAATGGTGCGTAAGTGGTATAGTTTACACTTGTTAGTGATATTAAATCCTTTTTTATTTTTTGTAGCATCAACGTTAATGGGAAAAAAATGTAATTTTTAGGGGAGAAAAAGGATAATTTTGGATGTAAAATAAAATTGACTTTGGAAATTTTTTATTTAAACCTTCTAATTTTAATTTTGTTATGCAAATGAAATGATATCTTACGTAAATTATTATAACACCAACTAAAAAGTCTCTATCATTTAGAAAGTAATCTTATTTCATTTAATAAAAACTCATAAAAATATATTTTAGTAAATTTATAATTTATTCATAAGTATCATTATATAGAGTGGGTCTCATGTAAGACCGTATCACGGATCCTAATATGTGAGACGGGTCAACCCTACCAATATTCACAATAAAAAGTAATACTCTTAGCATAAAAAGTTGTACTTTTTCATGATAACTCAAATAAAGATCCGTCTTACAAAATACGACCCGTGAGACCGTCTCACACAAGTTTTTCCCAATTATATAAGTTACTTTTAAATACCCAAATATTAAATAATCACATATAAAAATAAAAAAAATTAATCGTACAAACTTCTAACTTATACACAAACACTGACAAATATATGTAGTAATGTAATAGTTAATTGTTATTTACATTTTATTTTTATGTGTAAAAGTCATTAATAATTATTATTTATATATAATTTTATGCTTAAAACTTATTAATAAAGTCGAGTACAAACGACAATAAATTGAATAAAAAGTATTTTATTATATAGATTGTTTTCATGGTATTCTTTTGATTTCTTTTACTCTTGTTAGTCTCACTGAGCTCCCCCACGGGCACGGGCAGTATCCAATGACTCTCCGACCCGTTTCCCAAGCTCGAGCTCCTAACCGATTTTCCCCATGTTGCCGCCACCCGGACGAAACCCTACCCGGGATCTGCGCTTCCTGCATCCGCGAACGCCTCTCCAGTCTCAATGCCTCAGGCTCACCGGACTTCGGGCGTTGCCGCTCGGTTTCCATTTCGCACGCTGAAGATTCCGTCGCTAGGTGCGGTGAGCCGCATCGTCGCAGGTCGTGCGATGTCGTCTCGGGTCGGGGATCGCTTTCTCGGCTCTTCATTGCCGATGATGTGAAAAGCAGTGGATCTACGTGTGAGGCTAGAGTCGAATCAAGTAATTTAGGGCTTTCTTCGAGTGTCACTTACACTGTGATAGGGAACAGAAATGAGGATGAGATTAGGGTTTCTGGTGACGCATTGGTCAAACAAAATTTTAACGTGGATGGAGAATTTGATGAAGGAGAATTCAAGACTATGAAGGAATACATAGATCTCGAATTTGGAAACAAGAGTAAAAAATCTAAAGATTTGAGAGAGATTTCTGGGAATCTTTTGGGGGCAGCTTCTGTTTTTCGTAAGAAACTACGAAACTGGAGGCAAAATAATAAGATGAAGAAGCTCAAAAGTATAATCAATGAAAATGTTAATGGCAAGATGATTGTCGGTGAGGGTGATTCTAATTTGTGTGATGACAGGCGAAAATCTGTAGATCATCATTTGGATCTTCTGGGCAGAAAATCTTGTGATACAGAGCCAAGATTTTCCATGGATGCCGGTCAGATTCCTTTGTACGAGACAAGGGCTTCATGGGATGGCTACATGATCGCGAGGAGCATCCCAGGACTTGCTCCAATGTTTTCTGTTGTCGAGAATGGTATTTTGGGTAATATGAATAATAGGTTTGAGAATCATAGGTTGTCTGTTGATGGGCCAATGCATTCTATCATTAAGGATGAGAGTAGCTCTGGGGTTTCGGGCTTGGGTTCGGGACATTCTAATTCGGATTCTTCTTCTTCTATGAGGCGAAGTAGCTTTGATCGGTCCAGTTCAGTGAGGAGTGTTGGAAAGAAATTTGTCAATGCAGACAATCAAGGACCTGCAAATGTTGAGTTGGTGATTACAGGGAGGGAATTGAATGATTGTCATTTAGATTCTAATAGAGATGGTGGCTTGGAGAAATTTGGTTCACTTTCAAGAAACGGGAAGCCCAAGATGTCTGCTGGATGGCACAAAGTCTTCAACGTGCTCGGTTTCAAGCACAGCGGTAGTCAGGACAAGCTCGAAACCTTTGCTCAAAATTGTACTAACTCACCAACTGTTGACACCCTTGACAAGCAAGGGAAGGAGGCTGGCCGAGATCTTGGCAGAGTAGTAGATTGGAACCTCCCCCGTAGTCGAAGTGTTGTTGGTTCAAGAAATTCATGTGAGGTGATGGGATCAAATTATGGCAGGAGAAGTGTTGATAGTGCAGATAAATGTGGCTTAAGCGGAAGGGAAAAGTATATGCTGGAGGGAACTATCAGTCCTAAACACACCTTGAATGATCTTGACAGTGGGGTTGTCCCATTCTACATGGCACCATTGAGGAGCGTGAGAAGTAATAAGCTTGGAAAATTCAAACTGCAGAACTCCCATTATGATGCCGGGAATGTTTTCCATTTAAACTAACGGAGATTACACCCTGTTCTCTGTACGATTTTCAATTTGTGAACTATGATAACCATGTAACTGTTTTTTGTAATGTGTTTCTATATATGATAGTTTAAGTTTCTATGAATCTGTCTTTTTTTTTTTACGAAATTTTTTCTTGCTTGGAATCTTTTCCCGGATGGGTAAGATGTCCAGGGTCTGAGTGGTATTAGAATGTTAAATCACCAAAAGATGTAAAAGCAGTTACTTGCAGTTCCAACAGAAAGTATGTACATGGTAAGTTTGCGGTACAGTTTTTTTAAGGTAATCAGCGGAGAGTTCCCACCGGCTTCTTATATGTATATCTTTTTGCTACGACAATGAACACTCCCAAGTTCAGCAGGCTCAGCAGCACCAGTATCCCGAAGAAGTAATGAAGATGGCCATAATTCAGGTTCTTTGCTATCCATCCAGGCTTCGCATTTCTTGTAGTAATATCCATGACAATTGTCACCAGTAAAGAGCTTACGTAGTTACCCAGAGCAGTTGTGGTTAGTGACAGAGCCGCACATAAACTTCTCATTGAATCAGGGGCTTGCTCGTAGAAAAATTCCAGCTGACCGATGTATGTGAACACTTCAGCACAGCCTATGATGAAGTACTGAGGCACCTGCCAGAATACTGATATTGGTGCTTCTTTCACGCCATAGCTGTTATGTCTTTTCACAATACCAAGCCTCACGTACTCTAAAATTGCGGCTGAAACCATGGAAAAGATTGATATGAAGAGTCCAATTCCAATGCGCTGCAACTGCGTAAGGCCATTTTTGTGACCAGTGAATCTTCTTGTTATTTTAATGATATATCTGTCGTATACTGGCACCCAGAATATGACACTCAGAGTGTCGAATATGGAGAGTGATGCTTCTGGGATTTTGAAGTTCGATGGGCCTACTCGAGTATCCATGTACCCGCCTTGTAACACGAATAAGTTGCTCATTTGTCCATACACTGTGCTGAAGATAATACCGGTTGCCCATATGGGGAGCAATCGTACAATACCTTTGAGTTCCTCAACTTGTGTTACAGTGCAAAGTCTCCATGGATTTATTGTCCCCTTGTTTTGTTCTGTTTGTGTCTCCACTGCTGCCTTGTCAAAAAAACTGTGAATTCCGATTTTATGTTAGTGAAATTTAATTAGTCTAGGTTCTTTTTTCATTCGAGCATTTTCTTTGGGGCCATTTTCAATTTGTACCCTTTGTAACGGGGCTCACTTTAGCCTAACAGTCCCAGTTTAAGAAACTAGTCTGTTTGGTGAAGCACGTTTCAAGTATTGACAATTTCATTTTGACATATTATATTCCAAAACATTGTGCTTAAGTTGATAGGCTAATAGAACAAGATTTGTCTCAGAAACATACCTCAATTCATTTGTGTGGTCAAGCTTCCGACTGCCTACAATAGCAGACTCAGCATCAGTAGTCTCATATAAAAGAGCCTGGTCAAGTGGTACCTGGACCCGGTATTTTCTCAACGAAGCCACGACTACCTGGCAGAGCCGTGTCAGAGGGCTGCCACCAGGTTTCTGATACCGATACAATCGAGTTCCCAAGAAGAAAAATGACACGGCTATTGCCATTGCGACGGCAGGAATCCCGAACCCCCAACCCCAGCCGATGGTCACTTGTACCCAGACCACCACAGACGAGGCAATTAGTGCGCCGATATTGATTGAAAAATAGAACCAGTTGAAGAAAGAACCCTTGTGTACTTTCTCAAATTCATCAGCATCATCAAATTGATCTGCTCCATAGGAGGAGACACAAGGCTTGATGCCACCAGTTCCTAATGCCACCAAGTACAGTGCAACAAAACAAGCAGCGGTTTGAGAACCTGTAGCACTGCAAACGTCTTTTTCGTAGCACGTTGGCCTCAGGCCAGGCACCGATGCTGATATAGTCAACAATGTCATCCCCTACATCACCAAAACACCTTTAATTTCATTTTAAATATATATTCAACAATGTCTATGGTGACCCACTCTTTCCAGCTTACGCCGACCAAATAATAGCGTTCGGTTCATACATCTTGATCCAACACTAATGTAAGAACACGAATAAACTTATCAATATTGGGTATGTGAGTGATAGTCATTGACCATGCATACTGTTGCCTTGATGTTGAACAATAAGCTAAGAGGCAAGCCTAAACTTGAAAGTATAGCCTATTAGGTTTGGAAAGTCTCTTAACCTTGCAAGCCTATCAACAATTTTCTGGTAGAGTTTTGGCAGAAGCGCAACACAAAATCTGAGGGGGAAAAACTTACAATGACATAGATGATGGAGAAGCTGGCAATAGTCCAGTATCGTCCGAGATATGCGTCAGCAAGAAATGCACCGATCAGCGGTGTGATGTAGCAAGTTCCGGACCAATTCGACAGATTTTTGGAAGCTGTAGCACTTGGTTGATCCAGTTGATTTGTGAAGTAATCAATGAGGTTAGTACTCATTCCATAGTATGCTAGTCTTTCACAGCATTCGTTTCCTGTGAAACATATAGAATTGAATCATGTGCTTTCCTCATTTTTATTTAACAGTTGCTCGATATAATAATCTAAACGTTGATACAATGTTCATATGTACCAAGAATAAAGGGGCAGGCCCTCCAAGTTCCTGTTTTCTTCTTGTTTGCAGGATTATTGCGGTAGTCTAACGTCCCATCTTTCGTGTAGTTTTCTTCCTCGGCCATGGATCTTACAGTCAAGCCTGGAAATATGAAGATTATGTGAGCTTATTTAAAGAAACATCAGAGTGGTGTTGGCTTTTTCTAATCACATTTTGTTTAGTTTTTTGCATGAATATCACATATATAAATGGAGTATGGATGTAGAGACGGAATGAATATATAATATGATATATAATCATTAAAAAAATTAGGTATTAAAATAAAATATTCTAAGCATCAAATAAAATCTCAAGTGATCAAATCAAATATTCTAGCCATTAAAGAAATTATTACCCACATTACAAAATATTATTCAATGAATAAGATGTTTTGTTTACTACTAAAATGCATCAAAGTTCATTAATTTCTGACATTTCCCAATTTTATTTTCTTGGAAAAAAATTCAAAAGAGCTATTTCCTAGATTGTTTCTGTTCTTTTGACGTATCCAAAGTTCTTTAAAAAATAATGTAATAATAATACATGAGGGAATAGAGTAATTACTTTATAAGATTACAAAAATATTTTGCTTTTGTTTAATTAAAAAATATCAAAAAATATATTTATTAACTTCAAAATATATCTATAACTAACATATCCCAATAAAATTTTTATTTATTTTTATTCATTTTTTTGAATCTTTAAATTAAATGATCGTACTATAAAAAATAAAGCAAATTTAATTCATATGTTAAAAAAACCTTGAACACATTTACATCATTTTTTTATGACAATAGAACCGAACCCGTTATCCTTCAATGTACACTGAGTAAATCTTTGAAATCTATTTTTCTGATGAAACATATACATATATAAGAACATATAAAATTTAGTAATAATCGTCAATTTGATGTTATTATCACTATCTGCCATGTCGATTGCTTCAAATCACATTTCACAAAAATTACAGACTATATTTCTCAAATAAAAATTAATTTTAAGACATTCGGCCGTCCATTAATAATGCCAACAACATGCGAGAAAGCTGGCCAAGGGAATTACACCAAACTACGATGTTTGACAATAATAATCATACAATTTTATAATAAATTAAGGGCCCATTTTTTAAACTATTTGGGATTATAATTTGTCTTAAATTTTATTATATTAATTTTAAAATAATTTTTTTAGATAAAAAAATATAAGATTTTAATTCTATAATGCTAACCTTGAAACCTCGTGTGTAGGAGGAGGCGAAGCGTACACTCTAACCGAGCAAATTGTGAGAGCCTTTGAATGGAGGATCGTATCACTAAAACCTTTATATTTATATTACATTTATTTCCTCGATCGAAATATTTAAAACAAATGTTATTTTAGGAAAATAAAATCAATAAAATGATATTCCATAATATATACACAAAATTAGTCAATTACAAAGAAGAGAAACGTAATCTACAAGTCAAAATTACAACAATCCCTTTTAATTATTTATTACCAGTAGATTTCAAAATATTTCAACTTCCACGGCAAAGTGAAGAAAAAAGAAATCATTAAAAGATGGAAGACCATTTTATCTAAAAATATCATGATTTTATTATATTTTTTTGTAGCAGATTGGTTCATATTTAATTGATTTAATTAATGAAAACATATATGAGTTGTACTTGATTAAATATACTTAAAAATAATTGATCCATTGTCATTTTCGGGCAAATTTTTATTTTTTATTTTTTCTGTTTTCGATTTTATAAATATTATTGGAAGTGCTTATATGTTTAAAATTATTTTTTAAAAATTTACAGAGTTGGCAACCCTCCAAAGGATATACATAGATTTGATTTGAGATTAATACCGGATATGAAATAATTAATGGAAAATCAAATTTAATTACACTTACCAAATCTTTAATTATAGTAAATTGAGAAAATTAGGCCACTGGTTCTTCTGATTGAATTCAAATCTTGAAAAAATGCATGATTTATTGTAGAGTGGGAAAAACAAATGTTTATGAATATGATGTCCCTAAAATTGCCACATCTGGACTCATTCAAGATCGTCTTAGCCCTAGTCCTAGCCCTATAAGTGTAACGTCACGGAAAATTTGAAGGTATACGTGAACCACATGCATACAATTTATTAAATTTCTCTGGTATTTTATTAAATTGTTTTAAAACATTAAATGCATGTTTATTTCATTAATTTATTTTTAATTATTTTTATACATTTTATGCATAATTCATGCATGATAGAATTTATTCCATAAATTTTATAAATTCACGCATTAGGGTTTCTAGGTGCATTTCACGCTCGAACGAGGAACGGAGACTGGAGAATTTTCAGGAAAATTATTTTTATTACACGATTTATTTTATAAATTAAGTTAAAGAGTTTTTAAGTGTATTTTTCAAAAATGGGAATTTTTGAGTATTTTTACCCGCATGATTCTAATTTGTAACGGTACGCAAATTTTATCAAATCGGGGGACTTTTTAAGGGTTCGGCTAATATTTTCAAAATCTTTTCAACACGAAATATTTTTCGGGAGTGCGTTGGATTTAACGGACCTACTTTTAAGATTGTTGGGCTTAAAATATCTTTTAACTTTTAAATATCAAAATTAGGCCCTTAAGCTACCGCCAGCTTCTGCAGCTCAGTCTTCAAGCCTCAAGTCTGTAAGCTTATATGTTTTAATTGTTTTGAAAGTTTTAATGTTATCATCTGCATGTTTACATGATATATGTTTTACAGTACATGTTAAGCTGTTTATATGTTTTGAAGATTAAATGTTTTAAAAACTAGATTAAATTGCATGTTGGTTACGTTTGGAATTGGACATGTCTAAGAATTCGAATATTGGGCATTAAGAGAGGTTGATAATCATTTGACTATATTCATTTTTAGGTTAGTAGTACTGATGTTCTACTTTTTGGGGTAATAAGTTATTCTTGAAAATTATGAATGCTTTTGGGATATTTAGATTTTTTAAGAAATTATTGATGGTTCGTGGTTACTAGTTGAGTTAATTTTTGAGGATTTCATATAAAGAATAATTATTCGGAAACTAAGACGATCTTTGGAAGTATAAAAACTTAGAATTTATTTAAAATGCATGCTCTACCTAATGGGACCTAAGGATTGAATTGCATTGATTGAGAATCTTAAGGACCTAACTGTATTAACCAATAATTTGAGTACCTAAGTGCAACAATAAAATTCTAAGGGACTATTTCGAATTTACCAAACTTTGGGATTAAATTTTTAGTTTCGAGAATTTTAAGATTTAATAAGGCCAATTCGAAAATTTTATGGGGACAAAAATGCAAATTTCGAAGAGTTATAGGGACAAAATTGTAATTTTTGATAACTTTAAGGGCCAAATTGCAAATTCCGAAAATGTTGAGGATTTAATTCGAACTTTGATGAACACTTGGGTTAAATCAATAATTTTTTGAGGTTATGGGAATTGATTTTGGGTTTAATAAACTTAAAATTTCTGAGATTTATGTACGAGAAACCTATAAAGTGGGATTAGGAACGCCAAGAACTTATGGGTAATTGTTGGATTCTTGAGATTAAGGACAAATCGGATAATATTCGAGGAAAGTAAGAACTAATTTTGCAATTTTTAAGAAATTTGGGAGATTTGTTTAGCAGTAAGTGAGAAGTGAATGGTTTAAATGACCGGAATTTTTGATGATTTAGATTTGAGGGATATTTGGAACCTTGAGATATCTGGGTTATAATGTTATAAGAAATGGTAATAAAGGACATTGTAGGATGAATCAATTTTGGGTTTGAAAATTTAAGTGTTAGTGAAATAATGTTGTGACAAATTAAGAATTTAAAGTGATGACAATTTAAGGTGAAGTTGATCAGTTAGTTAAGTTATAAGAGTAGACATGGAGCTAACAAAATGTTGGGAACCTAAGTTTGATGTATTATAATTTTTAATCATGATCTTAAAAGTTAAAGTTATACCTTTGTTGGAATTTAATTTTTCTAGAAAGTTGGGTGTGATTAATATTTGATAGACGCATGTAAGAGGTGAGGTAGACACCTTGTTTTGAGAAATTTTTAGAAATCATTAAGAAACTTGGAACTAAGCGGATATGTGTGTGAGTTATATTATATTATATATTACTATTTGGGTGGAGTAAGCTTGAATTTCAGGTTTATGAGATAAGTGTTTATTCAAAGGAAATTTGGGGTGAAATAAACAAAAAGAGAATTTGCGGTGTTCAGCATAGGTTACCAAGGAAAGAATATTAAGATTCTTATCGAGTAAGAAATATAAAATCTTGATGTGGAAATTCTAGAACTCTATGAGTTATAAGCGTAGTTGATTTATTAGAGTTAGTCTAAGACTACCGTGGGCTAACTTATTAAGTTTATATGGTAGAATTAATTAAGCATTAAGGATACATAAGAATGCGAAATTTGTTTCAATGAAGAAAGTCCAGAGTCTTAGGCCTCAACTATATTGTAATTGGAAATGAAACAGTTTAAGCATGTAATTGGGACTTGAAGGGCTTTAAAATATAGGTAGAAGATCGATATTGTATATTTGGGTTTTATGGTTAACATTACTCGAGGATTAAGATTTGCAACAAATTTATATTGGGGATGTACTTGTAAATAGTTAAGTTACGAAAGTTTGGTGCCGTAAGATAAAGATTCGATTCAAGGATCTTAGGCTAATATTATTATGGGGTTGAGATAAAGTTTAAATTTCGAGTGTATTATCGAGGATAGGATCAATCAGTAAATTTTGGTGCTAAGGTTTCTTAGGGTGAACAGCGTAAATACAAGTGTAATAGATCAATGAACATTACAGGTATAGTATAAGAAAGTAAGACGCAATAAAATTCGAACTGCCATTTCAAATATTGGGAAGTTTAAGAAAAAGTTGAAATTTGAGGTTATAGAAAAATGAAACTAGGTCACCATGGGTCGTTATAAGTTGAGTTTCACAAAAGAGGATTTAGAAGGTAGAGTTTTATCGGGATACTAGAACTAAATCTAAAATTTTTTATTATCAAGGATAAGCGAATTTCGAGGACGGAATTCAATTTAAGAGGGAAAGATTGTAACGTCCCGAAAAATTTGAAGGTATACATGAACCACATGCATACAATTTATTAAATTTCTCTGGTATTTTATTAAATTGTTTTAAAACATTAAATGCATGTTTATTTCATTAATTTGTGTTTAATTATTTTTATGCATAATTCATGCATGGTAGAATTTATTCCATAAATTTTATAAGTTCACGCATTAGGGTTTCTAGGTGCACTTCACGCTCGAACGAGGAACAGAGACCGGAGAATTTTCAGGAAAATTATTTTTATTACACGATTTATTTTATAAATTAAGTTAAAGCGTTTTTAAGTGTATTTTTCAAAAATGTAAATTTTTGAGTATTTTTACCCTCATGATTCTAATTTGTAACGGTACGCAAATTTTATTAAATCAGGGGACTTTTTAAGGGTTCGACGAATATTTTCAAAATCTTTTCAACACGAAATATTTTTCGGGAGTGCGTTGGTATTTAACGGACCTACTTTTAAGATTGTTGGGCTTAAAATTTCTTTTAACTTTTAAATATCAAAATAAGGCTCATTAGTTGATTGTTAGATATTTAAATATTACATAATTATCTATTAAACCTAACCCTAGTCATTAGCACCCCACTAAACCTAATATACTCCATCCAGCCGCCCACCTTCATCCAATCAGTCTCCTCCTCCGTGAATTTCAGCAGCAAGAATCAATTCGGTGCTTCCTTTTTCCTTCAAGCTCGAGTGTTTCCTCTTCGCCTCGTGTCCCTTCGAACATTTGCACACCAATTATCTTATCAGGCGCGCATGTATTCTCTTTTATGTATCATTCACGCCATGTTTATGTTAAATGTGTGTTAAACCATGCAAGGTATCTCGATCTAGCCTTACATGTGATTACTTATCGGTTTTGTTATCGTTTCTTGCTTTTCCATGGTCAACTCTCACGTTTTCTTCGATCTGTGCAAGGACTGTTGTTTTCTTGTTGGTTTAGGGACTGATCAAGAGGATAATAGGCAGCTTTAAGGTGTAGGGTCATGGCAGGGGCTGCTGGTTGAAGGGCCGAGTGAAGGAGGGTGGTCACGTTTGTGCTTGGGGAAGGGGATCGATCGTGTCTCGTGGTTCTTGCTGCTCGAGGGCCTTCTCCAGCCCTGGACCAGACCCTGATGGGTCTGAGTTGGGATCTGGAATGGCTCGAACCAAGCTGGAGTTGGCGGAACGATAGATCTAGCCGAGATGAGATGGGTTGGGCGAGGTAGGAGTTTTTGAGGATTATCAGTTCTTAGCAGTTATCAGCGTGCATGAGGCTCGTTGTGTGGGTCATGTAGGTCCATTAGGGTCTGGTCTTGGTCCCTAGTAGGTTGGTTCGGGGCTGGTGTGGGCTGGTGCGAGCCGAGGAGCGCTAGGATGCGATGGGGTGCCTTGCGGGTTGGAGAAGGGAGATAGCAGATTTTCCAGCAGCCATTCAGGGGTCTGACTGATAGCTTAAGGGCCAAATTTTGAGATCTTTTAGGACCCTTTGGATGTTCATTAAGTGTGGTAAAAAGTTGGGAAAGTTTTGGTTAAGTTTCGGTTCGATTCGGGTTAAAACCGGGACCCCGATCCAAGTTTTAAAACAATACGGTTAAGTTATGAAATGGGCTTGAGTTTACATCTAGGGATACTTTTAAATATGTTTTGGGACATTTTTAGGAGTTTGGTGAGCTTCAGATCAAATAATGAGTTTTGGATTTATCCGGGATTTAATCGACGCACGAAACATTAATTAAAGAATTAATTGAAACGCCTAAATTTATGCTTATTAAAATTATGGAAAAATTATATTTAAGATCAAATAATTATTAGAAGTCTAAGTTTTTAATTTGGAAATTTTATGCTAAGGTTTGGTTTAATTCGGGATTAAAACGCATTAACATGTTATATATAAAGGTTAATTTGAAATTCATCGATTTAAGCCAAATAAAAATATGAGAAAATTCTTGTAGGCTTAAATAATTATTTGGGACATGTTAGAGTCAATAGAATTAAGAAAATGTCAAAAACTTGGAATTTTACGTCTAGGGGAAGAATGATAATTTTGGGTTTCCATGGGCAAAATGATAATTTTGCACCTGGGGTGAGATTTTGGTCCTGGCAGCGCCCTGAGCACATTTTATCATGTTTTAAATGTCTATGCATCATGTTTACGATTTTTACACTATTACGATAATTATGATGCATGCTTGGTTTAAAGGAAAAATTACGTATATGCATGCTTTTATTAAGTGATAAATATGATGACAAGTTTTGAATGAAGTGATTTAGTTATGACTAACACGATAATATGATTGGAGATATCGTAAGGGAAAAGGTCTCAGAGGAAGCCCGTTTACGGGAGAAGGCCCCAGAGGGAGCCCGACGATCGTATTTCCATTGACATGATATGATAGGCCCGAGCTCAGTTGACGGGTGAGAGTGTCGCTGATATCCCCCGCCGCCCGGTACCGTGGTTACACGTAGATGGATCCATCGACTGACATGATGACATGATGATACGAAAGTCACAGCTAATGAACGGAATTCAAATTAAGATTTTGACACATATATGCTGATACGATGATACATGCTATGATTATTATCATGTTTTGACAGGTCACGGTTACGCATACGATATGATATCATGATGAGACATGTTTTGACACGTTACGATATTACATGACACGCTTATGTTCATGTTTTTTTAGCTCATGCAATGTATGTTGATTATGCTATTTTTCACTGTTATGTGCTACGTATATGTACTTATTATTACTGGTACAGATGTGTTGAGTCTTTAGAATCACTAGGCGTGTGTGATGCAGGTGAGCATTTTGATCAGGGGACCGGAGGTGCCGAAGACTGAGTAGGCAGGCGGAATGTGCGGTGACACGACCCGAGGACCATTATTTTTCTGCATATTGATTCATGTGTTTTGAGAGGAGTTACGCATTTTTATATGTTGATGATTTTACGATTTTTACACGTTTACGTTTACGTTGATTTTGGACGACGTTAGTTATTTTTAAACTGCGCTACTTTTATTGGCAAATAAATATGATTATTTTAAATGTTATTTTGTAATTGCGAGCTTTAAAAAAAAATATTTCTACACTTTTAAAATGGTAGACGTTTCAATAAGAGTCAGACCTCATTATTGGGCAAGGGTCCGGCTACCGAGCCTAAGTATATAGAAAGGTATCCCAGCCCAATAGTCCGAACTCGAGGTTTCCAAGCCCAAGAGTCCGAGAAGCCCGGGCCCTAATGCAACTAGGGAATGGGGAGACATTCTCGTCGATAAATAAGAGCTCTCGATAAATACAAGATTCGATCAATCTCATCAAGATAAGACAAGAGTCATAACATCCATGGTTAAGGAGTCATGTCAGCTGAGGTTTCCTATCTCCGGTAGAGTTTCTATCTCAACAAGGACTCTACTCCTATCAGGTAACTAGCTCATCTTGTCTCTATAAATACTATGTATTTTTTACGATTTCAGACACATTCTCTTGTTCACTTAATGTTGTTATGTCTCTTTTAAGTTATGCTCCCCAGATTGACTTAAGCATCGGAGGGGTCATGCCGAGAAACTTTCCGACGCCCCCTCACCACCTTTTTTTTTGCCTGTGTAGAACTCAGAGCCCCTATCCGACCCACTCAGCTGTGAAGATTTGAAGACTCGTTCTTCAGATCGAACCCGAGGTAAAATTTTAGTATCATCACTTGGAGCCGTCTGTGGGAATTTGTAGAAAAAGAGATAATATGGTGAATACTAAGGATATTACCAATGAGAGCAAAGGAAATCAAAGCAATAATGGCAATCAGAGCCTCACTCTGGCCGAGCTGAAACGATTGATTATTGCCACAGTAGAGCAAGTGTTGGCTAGGTAGGCCCTAATGCAGCTAAGGAATGAGGAGACATTTTCGTTGATAAATAAGAGCTCCTGATAAATACAGGATTCTATCAAATCTCATCAAGATAAGACAAAAGTCATAGCCGCCATCAAGAGTCCTAGCCTCTATGGTTAAGGAGTAATGTCAGCCGAGGTTTCCTATCTCCGGGGAAGTTCTATCTCAACGAGGAATCTACTCCTATCAAGTAACTAGCTCATCTTGCCTTTATAAATACTAGGTATTTGTTATGATTTCGAACACATTCTCTTGCTCACTTAGCGTTGTTATGTCTCTCTTTAGTTATGCTCCCAGACAGACTTAAGCATCGGAGAGGTCATGCCGGGGGGTCATGTCGGGAAACTCTCCAACGTCCCTTCACCCTCTTTCTGCCTGTGCAGAACTCAAAGCCCCGATCCAACCCACTCAGCTGTGAAGATTTGAATACCCATTCTTCAGATCGAATTCGAGGTAAAATTTTGGTATCTTCAATTGGAGCTGTATGTGGGAATTTGAAGAAAAAGAAATAAGATGGTGAATACTGAAGACATTGCCAATGGGAACGAAGGAAATCGAAGAAATAATGGCAACCACAGCCTCACTCTGGCTGAGCTGACACAATTGATTACTGCCATAGTGGAGCAGGTGTTGGTCAGGTGGGAAGGAATGGATCCCCCCACCCTCCGACTAGGAGGCACAGCTAGCCGAGAAGAAGAAGATGAGAGAGAAGATCGAACAGTTGAGGGAAAGTTGATGGGGGTCTCCCGCCAACAATCTGGGTCATACTGTAAGGTCTAGAAATTCAAACGACGTAACCTGACTGCATGCGAATCTAGGGTTTTATTAAAATGCTTATTTAATGATTTTTAAATGCATGTTTATGACATGAATATGTGTTTTTATTTCACAGTTCATTACAATTGCATGTTATAGGATTTTTAGCAGTATTTCACGCTCGAACGAGGAACAGAGACCGATGACAGTTAAGGAAAAATATTTTCTTAAAAGAGTATTTTAATCATTTAATATATGATATAAATATGTGAGATTTTCGAAAATGGGCTTTTTAAGATATTTTTACTCATCGAGTCATATTTTGAACCGGTATGGAATTTTTAGTAAAACGAAGGACTTTTTGAGGGTTCGGGTAATATTTTTAAAAACGTACCTAAACAAAATATTTTACGAGTGTGTTATTGGGCTTAATGGGCCTATTTTAATATATGTTAGGCTTAAACTCCTACTTATCCACAATAATTTTAATTATGGCTCATTATTCACTCGTTTTATATCAAACCCTACCCTCCCAAAACCCTAATCCCCTCACTCTCATTTTCGGCCGCCCCACCATCTCACGTCCAGCAGCTCTCGAAAATTCCAGCAGCCACCTTGCTAGGTTTCCTCAAGAAAATTTCATAGGAACTCTTCCCCGTCCCTCCAGTGCCTGTTCTACATGATTGTGTCAAGGTTCTCGCGCGTAAATATGTAAAGGCATACCTGATTCTCTTCTTTTCGCATTGATCACATCATAATATGTGTTTGAAATGCATTTGAATGATATATTGTGGCTAGAGTGTTACGCATCGGGTTTACTTTAATTCTACACGAAAATCATGCTTCTCACGTTTCTTGACTTATGTTGTAGAACCCAAAATCAGTACACGTAAAACCCATGTATTTATTAAATTGCTAAATTATTTATTTAATTTTTAAAATGATTTTAACGATGCATGATTTATGATTTGCATTATTTTAAATTATTACATGTTTATTTGATGCACGTTAAAATGTTTTCTTGAACTTTATATTTCAGGAGAATATTCGATAAAGGATCGGAAAAAGAGACCACTGACGATTTAGGAGATTTACGATTAATATGGTATTTTATTTCAGTCAAGAAATTGATATTTTAAGTGATTTATGAAATTTTTAGCATTTTAAAATCCTAATTTAATTTATTAGGTGATTTTAAGATTTCAAGCTTTTCAAATACTATTTTGTATAATTGGAGATTTTAATCTTGAAAATTTGGTACTCAATTATTTTTATTAAATCTTTGAGTGGGGTTAAATAATTAGATTAGTAATATTTTATTATTAATTATTTAACTAATGTTGTGAAAAAGTAAAAATTTACGGTAAAAAGTAAAAATCTCAAACTTTCAAAATTATCACACTACACACTTTATAATATTTTTCTCTCAACTCAATTGTAATTTTCTTCACAAATGAGAGATCTATTTATAGAAAATCTTTACAAATAATCCAAAAATAAGATCATCATTACCTACATCATCACACACTAATTTTCAATATTTACAACTCTTATTTTCAACATTCAAATATTCAACATACACATTTTAAATATTAATTTTCAACAATCTCCCTTGTGATGATGATCATGATACGATGATGTCTTCATTATGTGTTTTTGTACTGCCTCATTAAAAACCTTACTAGGAAAAACCCATTGGGATAAAAACCATAGTAAGGGAAAAAGAGTGCAATCACGTAAACTCCCCCTCATGTTGATACGAACAATTCTTCACAAATTTCGTAGATTGCGCATCCCAATATTATATATGTGCTTTCTGAATATTGTCGTAGGAAGTGCCTTTGTGAAGAGATCTGATGAGTTTTCACTTGATTGAATGTGACGAA
>NC_133320.1:7683800-7703520 GCF_012295235.1 Primulina huaijiensis
TGCAATGAAATAAAATTACTGACAATACATTTATAAAAATAAAATACAATACAATACATATTTAAAAATTTAACACACGATAAAATATTATCATACAAGTACATGGAAAAATAAATTTTTTTTACATATCTATTCCACCAGCAAATTGGTCATTGTCTGAGAAATCAATCAGAAAATCTCCAGCATCAAAATGAGTTGAATTATTCAAAGGTTCATTGTGTTCAGTAAAATTGGTCTCCTTTTCTTTCTCCTTTAATGATTCTTTATAAAGTTTACAAAGGTGCTCAGGGGCTCGACAAATACGGGACCAATGTCCTGGAGTACCACATCTGAAACAAGAACTTTCAAATCTTTTTGAGTGATTCTCATTAACACTCATATTCTCATTATGCCTTTTCGGTGGATGGTTTGGGACGCTCTTTTGAGATGAGTTATAGAAATAACTATCTCGATTATTTTTAAAAACACGGCCGCGTCCACGACCACGACCACTTCCACGTCCACGTCCACGACCTCGATTTTGTTCTCGACCAAAATCTTGTCTATAACTATGATTTTGGTTTCCAGGTTTACATTCGTTTTTGCTTACGACATTTACTTCAGGAAATGCCGTTGAACCAGTGGGTCGTGCCTGATGATTTCTCATTAACAGCTCATTATTCTTTTCCGCCACGAGAAGACAGGCGATGAGTTCAGAATATCTCGCAAATCCACGCACTCTATATTGTTGTTGTAGAGTTATATTTGATGCGTGAAACGTGGAAAATGTTTTTTCAAATATTTCCGATTCTGTAACCTCATGTCCACAAAATTTTAGCTGCGAGATTATCGCTGAATTGTAATCAGTGACTTTCTTAAAATCTTGGAATCTCAACGTATTCCATTCATCCCGGGCGGACGGAAGTATAACTTCCCTTATATGTTCGAATATTTCTTTTAATCCCTTCCACAAAACCATGTGATCTTTTTCAATCAGATATTCACATTTTAATCCGTCGTCGAGATGTCGACGCAAAAATATCATGGCTCTTGCCTTTTCTTGTGATGTGCATATGCCATTTTCTTTTATGGTCTCATTTAGACCTAATGACTCAAGATGCATTTCTACATCGAGAGTCCATGGCATATAATTTTTCCCCGTAATATCAAGAGCAATGAATTCGAGCTTTGCCAAGTTTGACATGGTGGTATTAAAAAAAATTACGATGCATTTTATTAGTTAATGAATATTACAATACAAAGTAATGGATAAACAACAAATACAAGCATTCGTAAAAATAAAGAAAACACACGAGGAGGATATTCTCCGATAAGTNCTTTTATACTTGTCGTATCCCTTACCGGGAGTGTGGGATGTCGTCTTAACATCCTCCCAGGATTTATAACAAGTTTTTGAAAAATTTATTTTATTATAACATTATATTATGTATTAAGTATATACACAATAAATAAATAAACAGTAAAATAAATATTATTACTTTTGTTACATTTTTCTTCTGTTTTGGAGCTTGGAAAAATATGGAGGACTTTTAGAGCTTCGTGCTGATAACGTGTTGTGAAAAAGTAAAAATTTACGGTAAAAAGTAAAAATCTCAAACTCTCAAAATTATCACACTACACACTTTATAATATTTTTCTCTCAACTTAATTGTAATTTTCTTCACAAATGAGAGATCTATTTATAGAAAATCTTTACAAATAATCCAAAAATAAGATCATCATTATCTACATCATCACACACTAATTTTCAATATTTACAACTCTTATTTTCAACATTCAAATATTCAACATACACATTTTAAATATTAATCTTCAACAACTAAGTATTTGTTTTAGCCCTTAATTAATTATCTAAACCACACACACACACAATTCGGCACACACACATACACATTTATTTAGAGGAGAAGAGCTAGGGTTCTTGAGCTCTAGCAGCAGCCACCCCTTTCCTTTGCAAATTTATGGAGATTTACGCCCTTTTTTCGAGCAAGAATCGTGTAGCAAGCGTCTCCTGGTCATCTCCCGTAATCGACCGCGTCGGTATTCGTTATCTTCGTGCGTTTATACGCAAAAGCATGTATATTCTTTTATTTTTCTGCATCGATCTTGTCATAGTAAATATTTTGATGCATATTGTATGTAAAATCCGTTTATGTTATGCAAAGTTTGAGCTATGATGTTGAAACGATTTTTTGAACGATTTATAGATCTCAAAAACCGAATATGCTGCCATTTCGAGTCTGTGAATTTTTGGTCAGTTTTATGGAAAAACCTTCAAAATACAAAACGTAGTACTTTTTGGTATCTTCGATTTGATAGTAAATTAGTAATTTTCGAACAAAAGATGAGTGAGTTATGATTTTTCTCGTATGAGTGCTCAAACTGTGTCAAAAATAGGTCCTTCTGGAGGGTTTTCGAGTTGCATGCTTCGCTGGAACTGGGCGGCGCCCGAGCGGTAAGATCTTACCCCCCGAGCGCCAGGCCTTCTGGACAGGCGGCGCTTGAGCGGTAAGATATTACCGCCCGAACGTCAGGCATTCTGGAATTTTTTTTAAAAAAAAAAGTGTTTTAGTATGTGCAGTAGTCGTCCAATTGGATCCAAAGAAGCCCTCAACGCTATGTAAGCATGTTCGACGTGCAAAAAAAAATGTTTATGTTTTTGAGGTATGGGAATTGTCTTGTGACCAATTATGAACGAGTTTGGAAGCCAGAGAACGTGTCCGGGGACCTCTCTACCCAGTAAAGCATGACCGGGTTATGATCAGGATTGGAAAGTGGTATAGCATGACCAGGGACCAATCCACCCGATAAAGCATGATCGAAGATCTTATGTATGTGGCAGTGGACATCCCTGCCAGCCCAGTACTGTGGTTTAGTCTGATCAGACGCACTATGTTATGGGTCAATTGCTTTGAAACATATCTCTACGCAAAATGACGATGATTAAGCATGTTTAAGTATGTATGATGCAGCACGTTTATGAAAATGTTTATGAAATGATGGCACATCTATGCTTATGTAAGTATGTTTATGTAAGTATGTTTAGAGTTTAAGTATGTAAGACTTGATCGATGCAGCTGAGGACGAGTATGAGGAGACGAGAGGCGGGGATCAGTGAGTTGGCTCGTAATGTGCAGAGGCCTAACCCGAGGACCGCTTTAGTTTCAAGAGTTTTATGTATGATAAAATTGTTTACTCTGATTTTTAATGAAATTATTTTATGTTGTTTTAAAGAAGTACTCGTTGCAAGTTCGTTTACATTTCAAATATTTGTTCAAGCATTTTATTTTTATGGCATTTTGAAGGAGAATTACTTATCTTAGAAAAATTTTTATTTTCCGCAAATTTTAAGTATGTTTAAAAGTATGGTATGTCACATATGTCGAAGGGGCTTGTATGACTTGAGGTTTAGGAGTGATCTGATAGTAGATATGTAGGAACGTATGTGTTGCTCGTGAGGTCGATGCAAGTTTGAGGAAGAACCGATCGATTCTCGTGTTTGTGGCTCGGTTTTGGAGAGTTTGGGTAGTTCACGTGTATTCAAAGGCATGGAGTTGAAGGTCATGGAAAGTGCAGTGAAAGAAGGTTTGGTTGTGGTCTAGGATGGGTTGGTTCGAGCCTAGTCAAGGCAGGGTGAGCATAGGATGGCTTGGATTCGAAGTAGAAAATTGAGGTTTTTGCCCGCAAGATTAGCGCCGCAGTGCGCCCTTCAGTGCTGTGGCGCTCGAGCTTCAGCTCTTGTAGCACCGCGGCGCTAATGCATTGCGCCTAGGTGCTAGTCCTGCACTTGAGAGTATTTGATTTTGAGGATCATGGTTCGTTTTGGGTGTTGACATGTCATTGTGTTCAAGGTTGTTGAGAGTTTAATTGGGTCATATAGGGTTTGATTGTGAGCTTTTGAAATATGGTTTACGTTTGGTTAAATTTGGACTAAAACGGAGACTCCGGTCTAAGTTTTAAACTAATTATAGAAGTTAAGGTTTGAGCTCAAGTTTACGTCTAAGAAATGATTACAATTATGTTTGTAAGGCGTTCGATAAGTGTGATTGGGAACATGTCATTTTTGCAGCTTAGCATGTTAACAGTCCTGGCAGTTTCCTGACAACTGTTCATGCATTTTTAAAATGTATATGTGGATATTAAACATGTATTTTTATGTTAATGTTAGAAACACGTTGCACGCTTGATTTTAAAAAAAAAGGTATGTATATGAATGACTTTCACAGGTGATGAATATGATGACATGTTTTTGAAGTAAGTGAGTTGGTTGTGACTAATACGAACACGAACACGAATATGTAAGGCCAAGGCTCAGTGGACGGTGTCGCTGATATCTCCGCCGCAGGGTACCGCGGTTATACATAGATGGATCCATCGAGTTAGAGCTGATACGAAAGTCACAACTAATTTGAATTCAATAAGGAAAACTGAACACGTATAAGTTGATACGATATGATATGATTTGAAATGAATATGTTTACGCTTATGTTTATGCTTCTGAAGATCATGAAACTTATTTTAATTATAATATTTTTCACTGTTGCTTGATATGTACATGTACTTGTTATTACTATTCAGGAATGTTGAATCTTTAGACTCACTAGGTATGATTGATGGAAGTGATCATGAGGATGTGGAGACTAGAGATGCTGAAGACTGAGTAGGCGGAGCTGGGATGCACATGATAACCCGAGGACCATGCATTTTTCCGCATATTATGTCTAGGAGTCAAGGGCTTCTAAACAGTAGTTTCACATGTTTATGATTTTTGTTTAATGTCACCTTTTAAGATTTCGTGTAGCTGTAGTTACTTTTAGTCAGTGATTGGGTGAATTTTAAAACGCATGTTTAACTTATGTAAATGTTTATGAGTGTGTGTATTTCAGTCACAACTTTAAACATGCGAAACTACTGTATTTCGGCCACAACTTCTAACGTGGAGCTTACTGTCCAAAACCAAAAATACAGATCTTGGAGCGCTCGAGCGGTCAAATCTTACAGATCAGGCGCACTCTGCGCACAACTATAACAAAGGTTGCTTCCGAAATGCCTCTTCCTTTCATAATTTGAAAACGTGATAAACATGAAAGTTGTAGCTCTATGCCTTGGCTTGCATCTCCAATTGGTTTCATGTCATTTGAAGGTTTGAGTACAAAGTTATTCTCATTCTACCAACATCTGTCAGTGCAGGAACGACGAAACACATGATACATTTTTCGGGTCATTTTTGACTCGTCTTCCCTAATTATTTGAACAAAACTCAAAATATGAAAGTTATAGAATTATACCTTATCTTTCAAATGGAAGTGGTCTCAAACCGTTTGATCAATATACTAATCATTAAGCCAAAAACCACAACTACTGCCACAGTTTTCATACCGTTTCTGCATTTCCATTACTTATTTTAATCAAGATCAACTTTCTATTCTACCCATCCATCTTCTATCCATTCTATATCATTTATTACCATTCATATCATAATTTGAAGACATAAACCATCATCATTACATCACATATCCCAAACGATCATCATAATAAACCATAAAAGGAATAATTAAAATACTTAATCATAATCATTACCTTACATCATATGCATACGAATGTTTGGGCGTTAAATATCATTTCCTCCCGACCTGGCGCTGTAGTAGCGCCGAAGCCCTATGTGCTATAATGCTGAACCAAGGGCTAATTCTCATCTCGGTGCCAAGTTGCACAAATAGGTATGAAATGAAGTATTGACATTTTGATAGAATTTTATTTTAGATAATTTATTTCGATGTATTGGGTATATCTGTATTTATAGAAGCTTTAATCTTCGTGCTGTAAAGAACTTAAACGTGACAACGGTATGATAATACGATATGATGACAATGCCGCAGTTGTGATTGATCCCGACCCTACTATCATTATGCCTTTGCAATGTTCTATGAGAGCTATTGCATAGGCCTACTGGTTTGAGATCCCTGGGGAAGAGGATCAAGTTGGCCTACGACAATGACGGAACGCCCTGAATAATCGGTTAAAGCTATGCACTGATTGCCATATGTCCTCTTCTGTCTCTGTGTGTAGTCAAGTTTCACATATTTCTCACCTCGGCTAAGGAGCTCATCATAGCTGCGGGGAGGTAGTTTTACCAAGGATTTGAAAAATTCTCCTTCCCAAAGGCCTTGAGTAAAGGCGTTTACGAGAGTGTCAGTAGTGGTTGCCGACATTTCCAGGGCAGCGCTATTGAATCATTGAACAAACTCGCTCAACGATCCAAATCATTTTACTTCATATTAAATAATCCTAAATAGGTCTTTAAATACTTTTTACTGGTAACACAATGTTTCAAGAAAGCGGTGTAGAATTTATGGAACCTCGTGATAGACTGAGGTTGCAATGGATCGAATCATTTTTGGGCTGGCCCAACCAAGGTAGTGAGGAAGACTTGGCACTTACCCCATGTGAGTATCTATGCAATATGGTCGCTTTGTTTAACCTCCCTAAGTGTTCCTCCGGATCCATGCTCCTATCAAAATACTTTATGGTTGGCTGGAAAAAATTGATCGGGATGTCTTCATTTATTATTTCTAGGATAATGGTCTCTTCTTGTCTAGAGGTATGTCCTGACCTCCCACTTGTCGATCTAATCTTCTAATCTCTTCAAAAATGACCTCCAAATATTATGGAGGAGGCGAATGTGGAAGAGGTGGAGGAAGTGGAGGCGGAGGAGGAGGCAACGAGAGAGGTGGTGGTGGTGGAGTACTGTGAAGTCGATTACGACAAAGGGCGTCATATCTGTTCTCCTTATCAACTGAACTAGCTAATCTTTAGTGAGATTCGCTAAATTTCCCCATTGATTACCATGATTATTGGCCTAATCTTTTCTATGAATAGTTCTTCTTCCTTGTCCAGCCATATCTACGTCTTCAATTGGACTTCCCACAAACGGTGCCAATTGATATTGATAAAAATAGTGATACCTACCAAAGGTTCGAGAATATGTTTCGAGAGGTCATCTCGATCTATCGGACGGTGGCCTCAAAGCACAAGAAAGAACATTAAAAGGGGGTCGAAAGGTTTTTTCTCCTTAGTCTTTCCAACGTTCAAGTCAGATAATGAAAAAATATAGAGAGTACTTGTGTGTAAGCAATATATGTGAGTGAATAAATAACACCATCAAACCAGTTATTTATAAGAGAAGAGTTACCATGTGAGTAGAGTTCTTCCATAACTAAAACTCTAGTCTTTATAGGATTTTAAATCTCTTAAAACTATTTTCTTGTTAGAATCTAGATTCTCACAATCTTAGATAATATTTGATCAAATAGTTATGATATTCCTTCCTTAAGGGATAACCTATTGGTGAAATTTGGTTATTGGGCCCAAGATGAGTCCTTGGATGACCTATTCCATCTGGCTATTGGATTAGTTAACATATGAATTTTTACTATCTAGGCTGTCGAGAGTGACCTGACTTCATTTCACTAATATCAAATAAGAATAAAAAAAAAGATTGATATTTCATGAAATTTCATGAAATCTGATTAGGGAGAAAATAATCATTCTTATTATTAAATTTTTATAATTCACTCATAGATTTTAATTCTTCTATTCAAATTTCACAAAATATCATTTTCCTACTATTAATTCACACCGACATATATTAGATATTTATAAAAAAATTAATTCAAATCAATTTAAAAATAGTTTTATATTTAAAATCTATATATTAATTGTTCTTTTAAAGACTTGCACGCACCCTTTTTACTATTTAAAACTTATTTTCCAATATTTATTAGAGCTCATAGCACCATCGAATAAGAGGCAATTAGGCCGAGATGAGAGGCAAAAAAATACATCTACAGACCTCTTAGCAAGGTAGAAATTAGAAAAAGTAAAGCAGCTGACCTCGAAACCTAAAGCCTTAAAAAGAACTACGAAATTACGAAGGATCCGAAGGCATTAGGAGTGAATTGGCCGAGATGAATCATGTAATAATAGCCAAGATGCTGAAAAAATGAATGTAGAGGAAATCGGAAGCCACCCTCTAACTGATCTTGATAGAAGGTATAATATCCAAGAGGAAGAGTGCGGGCTCGGTCCTCGGATTTGGGGAAGGAAAACTTATAATCACGAGGGGCATGCGATAAGGCTCAGAGTAGATCCTCGTCCGATGCATCCATCCAAGAAGTGTAGTGCTCGAACCAAGGGGAATAACTCGATCTAACAAAATCTTCCTTAGCTGCATAAAAACCAAGTTGATCCCAAACTGGGTCGCCATCCTCGAGGGCTTGGTGGAAGCAGATCCCCACTTCCCAGAAGATCTCCTCGGAGGTCGACAACATGAAATGGTTAGAGGATGCAATAAATAAATACTTGCATAAGTAAAAGCTGAAGAATGTTCGGGAGTTCTGAGTAAGATTAAGGTCAAAGCTAAGCTGAAGAAAGTTCGAAAAGTGGAAAATGAATGAGGGGTGGGGCGAGAATTTATAGAAGGACCTAATCAAGATCGGACCGTTGATCGTAATACAATAAGACATCTTAGATCGTCTCGAAGTACGAAAAATTTAACATTGGGGTGGTGATGAGACGAAATTTCAAATTTAGGTCGTGAATTTGTCAGGTGGTCATAGTCCTCACCTCACTCGACCTCAGCCTTAGGTCTGTCGAGAGAACGGGCTATGCGAACTTCAGGTCTTCTACATCAGCTCGACTTGGGAGGAGGGACTTATGATACTTGTGGAATGAAGTCAGCTCACTTTCCACATCCGAGATACTAAAAGATTATCTATTAATTGACCCAATAGCCAGATGGAACCTCGAGGTCATGTAAGGACTCACTTCGAGCCCAATAACCATGTTTCATTAGGAGGTCATCTGAGAGCTCATCCCAGCCGACCTCTCAGATACTCATTATGGCAATTAAACGAGTCATGGCCGACCTCTCAGCGAACCTAAATACATACCCTCATTTGGAAAATGAGAGAATTCATTATACCGACATCCTGAGACGAGAATGGCAGCTCATTACTCACCAACAGAGTTCGGGTATCGAATGAACCCATAGTCAGACGTACAAATCCTTAAGGAAGGAATATCATAAAGATTTCATCCAATCTTATATAAGATTCTAGGAATCTAGAGTCCAACAAGAAAAGAGTTCTAAGAGATATAGAATCCTATAAAGACTGGAATTTTAGTCATTGAAGTACTTTAATTACATGGTAACTCTTCTCCTGTAATTATTAGGTTTGATAGTGTTATTTATTTTCTCACATATATTGCTTACACACAAACACTCTCTATATTTTTCTCATTCTCTGACTTGAGCGTTAGAGAGGCTACATTGGAAAAACTTTGATCCCCTTTAACGTTCTTACTTGTGCTTTCAGGCTATCGTCGGACGGGCCGAGCTTACCTCCCAAAACATATTCCCCACCCTTCGGAAAGTACCACTCTTTTTATCAACGTCACTATCTTTTCCAATACTAAAATGTTACTTCTAATTCTAAATCCCACCAAATTTCATGGTACCAAACACACATAAAAATAAAACACTATGATCCTAATTCCTTATTAAAATAATATTACTATAATTTTTTATTAGACTATAATATCAGTAAAAAATAATAATATTAGTATGGTAATTAAAATATGTAGTGATATAACAGCTTTAAACTTTGTACAAAAATAATTCATATTTTAACATTTTATAATATCAAAGTACATAAAATTTGGTGTTATGGTCGGGTTCAGGTCTGTTATTCTTTTTAACAAAATCTGGTTTAGGTTGGTGTCAATTGTAGTACCCGACATAAATTAAAAACTGCATTTTTTTTACAGTTTCAAATTTTTATTTAATTAATAATTAAAGAAATATTAACAAAAAATAAAACAAAATAGACATTTTTGTAACCCGATAATACCCGACCCGACCCGACGCCCACCCCTAGTTGAGTGTAGTGGAGTTATGATTCCCATCCCGAAAATAAAATAATATAATAAGAATCAGCCTCTGAACTTTAGTAATTCCTATTTCATGCTTAATAAACTTATAATTCGATTTTATTTCAATTAATATGAATTAAGCGAGTTTAATTTCTTATATAAAAAATAGCACAATGAAGAAGAAAAATTTATGCTACCAGCCAGTCCCAACTAATTTAGATTGAGAAGGCTCAAACAAGACCAAACTAACACATGAGAACTTCATTTTTGCTTGTTAAACCGAAACCAACAGGAAACAGAGGATCATATGACTCATCTTCGGCGTTACTAGGAATTTGTGCGACATTTTTAAACCAGGTGACCGGGAGTCGTCCTTGGAACTCATGATCTCCAAAGATAACATCAGCAATCCCGGTTGCTTCACTTCCCGGTAACCATGCAGCAACAAGGGCAGTCATCTTCTCCAAAATCCGAGGTTCTAAAGCCAAAGGCCTACCGGATATCAAGATTATTAACGTGGGAATGGCTTCAGAAACAAGACTTATTAGCTCGGCACCATTGAAATGAATTCTGAGATCTTTACTGTCGCCACCAGATTCCACGTATGGACCTTCGCCCACAACCACAATCGCGAAAGAGTAATCCCTACCAATTAAGGTGGATGCGGATGGATTTTGTTCGTATATCACTTCTGTTTCAGGCCCAACAGCGTTTTTTATAGCATCCAAAATGGTAGTCCCTGTCATGAACATAGTGAACTATAAAGTTGTAGTCTTGAAGTTTGAATTCAGGCATAATTTGATTTTTGTTAAAAAAATTTAAAATTGAATCTAAGATGAATACTCATGATCTAGATCTCACCGGTATAAGTATTAATTACACTCAATATCACACCCAGATATTAGCCTACGTGCACAAAAGCGCACAAGTACGGCACATAACCAAGCAAAGAATGTCGATGTTGCTGATAATTTCTGTTCAAATTGAGCCAAATTCAAAAACTAGTTCGATTCCTCTGCTACCTAACACTAAGTGAGAACCATGTTCCAAAGAAAATAATTATGGATGAGCAATCTTTGATATATTTTGGAATCATGACCATAAGACGCCAAATTTCAAACTGTTCTTGATTATTTATTTGAAAAGCAAACGGATTCCAAATCAAATCCATAAAATTTTGAATAAGAAAGAAGTTAAATTCTTTTCATGATTTGCCCACATGGAAGAGAAATTCAATTTATACTGGAAGAATTTGATATAAAAGAATGCAGGTACTATTGAAGCAGGAACTAGATGCAAATTGTTGAATGGTATTCAAGACCAATATAATGGGCAATAGTAGTTTGTGTCCCTTGTGCTTTATTTGGAGATGAATGAATCCCCAAAATGACTTACCAGTCGTAATTCTACCGCTTTTCCCCTCCCATGTTGCAGTCCATCCCCCACATTGATATCCCAGATCATCGGCATGCTTTCCAACTACAAGAATTCGTTTAGCATTTCGGTCCAGTGGAAGAAATGGTTTCTTCAGATCCTTTCCATTCTTTAACAGAACTAATGACTTTCGAACCGCTTCACGTGCTATTACCTTGTGTGACTGACACAATAATGAACTATATTTAAGTCTTTCAAGCAATGATCAATTTTTTTTCTATACTCAAGTCCCTTTTAAGCGTCTTTTTAATTAAAAGTTCAGCCAAAAACGAGTTTAATATATAGCATGTTTTTTTAATCTTTTATTTTTAAAAAAACATTATTATAAAACTTTCAACTTTAAATGTGTGCGAAGAAGCAAAGTCAACCTGTACGGAGTCCATGAGTGAAGAATTCCATACTTTAATCACGTTTGCATATATCAGAACAGGACATATAAAAGCACAAAAAATTGTTAAGCTCACCTCACAATTAACTGAATCGAGCAAAGATCCATCACTCATGGAATGTTCAAAGAGGCCAGAAACGAACTTTACTCTCAGAATTCTTTCAACCGCATCATTGATTCTAGCAATTGGGATCTCACCTGAATTCACCAGATGCATCAAATCTTCCAGAAATAATTGAAATCGATAAGGCACCATCACCTGGTGAAACACACAAAAAACGTTACAATGTTTATTGTTATAGAATGGTTTAAAATATCAATGGACAGGGATCCTTTACCATATCAACTCCTGCACTGACTGCTGACAGAATGCTCTGCCTGTAGTTGGATCCATGAGGACTTGAAAGCCGGTCCAGCCCTTCAGAGTCAGAAATGACAAACCCCTGCAAGAGAGTCTCACCCTTCATTGTTTGTGGAAATTCAGCTAACTTGACAAAATTTACTGAGTGCCATGTTGAAAAGAGTGATGAAGGATTAAGGTAAATCATAGCAATCAAAAAAAGGAAATAACGAGGATGTATTGAGATATTGCAACTATTGTATTTGTGATTTCGTTGTAACTTTTCTCTTTAAAATCCAAATTTGTGACTTGCACTTTGTAAATCTCAAATCTTTAGTATCGTATTTTATACCCTTGATATCTCACTGTCGACCACATGAACTCAAATGCATTGAGTAACTAAAATGGTTCCAAGCATCAATTCAACAGAGAGACACATGTACAGAATTCTTGTCCCGTCCATATTTTCCTTCAAAGTTATAAAAAAATATTTTGTATCATGTCATGTCCATCTGTCAATGTCTCATTCTGACAATCATGGGCTTATGTTTAGGGGTTAAATTGAGCGACAAACATTTTTTTCAATCCTCTTCGTGGCAAAAGTTCTGAAAAAGAATGGCGGTTATGGTAAAACAAAGATCAAAGAGAGAGACAACAGAAATTTATAATCAATACCAGTCTCCGGACACAAAATAAATAAACCTGGTTTCCACAAACCGTAAAAGGGGCTTAGCTTGGGATACTCATAGAATCCATCAGCCTACCTTAAATCCAAGCTTCTCTTTCAAGATCCGAGTAAGAAGAAAATGGTTACTATGTAATTTTTCTCCGTTCCAGCTAGAGTAGGATGCCATGATAGTACATACTCCCTGAGAAATACAATCAAGGTAAGGAGCCATGTGGATCCTCTCTAGTTCATCATATGATACTATGGTATCTCCCTCGTTTATACCATTCTTGGTGCCGCCATCTCCAACAAAATGCTTTGCACATGCGACAACATTTTTTCTGGAGTTTAACACACTGATCAGTCAAGCCACGAGATAAAAGAAGCAAAGTCGATGACAAAAAAACTTCAAGGGAAACAGGATCTAGATGAAGCGATACAACAGAATTCTTAACAAATTTAAAGAAGAATTTACTGATATAATATCTCCAGTATCCATCTGTGCTCTACTAAAAGTACAAGATCTATTGGATTTCGCTACCATATTGAGACCACATTGAGAAGGATGATCTCTCCAGTGAGATATCACAATTTTCCACATCAAATTTGTATACCTTCCAAGATTGAACTTCTTATGAAATAAAGAACCAATATCAGAAAGAATATTCTAAAGGAGAAAATCCGAAATAATTTTGACATCATGTGATACTATTTACAACACAGCAAGGTTCATACAGGTGCATAGATTGAAGTTCTTTTACCTCCCAGCCATAAATGGGTAACCAATAGGATGTCCATGGGGTGGTTCTCCTTGCAAACCCGTGATGATCGAGGTCATGTTTTTAACAATTTGAGTGTCTTCACCGTAACTTTCATAGGATCGTCCCCATCTAGGATCCCTACACACCTGTAAAAATCATCTTAAAACATGAAGACAAACTAATAGAAAATGACCAACCACCCATGAATGGTCAGAAACTAATCATTCAGTTTTGATTATTATATTTGCTGTGATATTCAACTTTTCCTCATTTCAAAAATTTTAGAAAATTAATTTGAGTTCCACTATTCCAGTCAAATAAGAAAAGTAAGGACAAAAATAGAATACAAAGTATGATAATGTTATGTTTAGATCTTAGATTGACTAATACAAATGTCCAAAAAAATATTTTCTTTGGTGATTAAAAATTATATGAGGCAAATAGATTAAAATATGAAACTTATGATAGATATCAAACACTTTCTACATTTCTTTGATTGTTCCGATCATATCCATACATTTGAAAGGTCTAAAAAAGTATTGACTTTAGATTGAGAAATTTTCATTTTATTTATCTAATTAACTTTCTCCAAGATCTTATATAATAATGAATGCAAAAGAACATTGGCAACGAAAGTAAGACTCATAAAATACTGAAACTACGGAAACTTACAGCAACACATGGAGCAAAAGTATAGTGAACCCCACTTGCCCTTACTTCAATTGCTGTAGCAGCCCCAATCCTCCGAGCCAAATCAGCATCTCTATATGAGTGTCATAACATTTTTACACTATGCGAACATCATTAAGAATATAAATGGTTTCATGATTCAATAGCGAGTGACCTGGTGGCTCCAAGGCCTATGTTGTGAGGAAAAATGGTTGCACCATACACATTGTTATTACCATGAACAGCATCAGTCCCATACAACAGAGGAATCCCGAGCCGAGATTCCAATGCCAACTTCTGGAAATTATTTGACATTTCTGCCCAATCTAAAGATCTAGCATTCTCGAATGGTCCACTTCCACCAACACTCAGTATGCTACCTGCACCGACCAGACATACAAATGCAATCAAAATCAAACATAAGGTAACTGGTATTGAAAGTCCTAAAATATCTACCATATCTGATTACAAATTCTTGGTATATGCAGAAACAAAAACAAACGATCCCTTAGTGCGTAATATAAAAACAACGTGCGCCAACCCAAAAACAAGATGTAATCAAAGTCGAAACTTTACCTGCAAGCATAGTGATTGAACCATATATAAACTTAGATTCTCTATACTCCATGGTTAAGCTAGTAAACTAAAACAATTGAAACCCAATTAAGGTGCTGAAAATAAGATATACTTGAAGCCCATTTGCCATGATTCATCAGCAATACAAGAAAAGCGTTAAAAGGTATGTCGGACCTATAGAGAGGTCTTTGATGGCATAAGGGGAGGCTACACTTCGTTCGATCTGCGTCATTTGGCCAAGTTTTTCAGGGAGAGTCATCCGAGAGAGAAGGTCTTTGACTCTAACTTCAACTGGAGCATTAGGGTCCTTGTAAATGCAGCCCATGGCAGTAGATAAGCTGATATCCATAGGACCAAAAGGTTGATTCAGCTGGAACGAGGCGGCGACGATAATATACGAAGTTGCTTGTTTCTCAACGGCTTTGTGTGGAAACCGAATTAGTAGGTAGGCAATGTCGCGTTTTCTGCTAAGCTAAAGTCGTGTTTTTTCTTTTCTGTTTTTTCCTCGTCTCTTGCGTACCGTACGACTTTTTAATTAAAAAGGATTTTCAGCTTATTATCTTTGTTTATGGACAATTTATTTTTTTTCCTCATGTGGAACTGATCTAGCATTGATTTTTGTAGTGCGATTAGTGATATAACAATATTTTCAATAAAAAAAATGATCAAAATTAAAATTTATAATATTAGAACCGAAGTTTGATAAAAAATATGACCAATATTACGAAAAAGATAAAAATAGAATTTTTTTTCATGTTTAAACATAAGTTATTATATTTAAAATTGAAAATGTACCTTTTTTTCTTCAAGATTCAAACATTTCATTGTTGTGTTTAGCCTTGTGTACAAACCATTGTAGTAGATTCCCATTTTTTGTCTTGGACATTGACATTTTTTTTCCCGAACTATAAAAAAAATATGGTGTTTTATGATAGATAACCAAGTGTTAGTGAGATCAAATAACCATTAGCCATAAAATATAATTTGCCTAAAGTAACCATCTACGATAATTTATATGCCACGAAGTTGTCTCGACATGTGACATTTTCAGTTTCAGTTTCACCACTGAAACCGTATACTAGTTCATACAAAACTAAGAGAACGAATGGGTCAAGAAGTGTCGAGTTAGTGAGTCAATAAACGCTTTGATCAAATGATCAAGAATTTGATTTCTTCTATTGACAATCTTTCGAACGAGTTTGTCAAGTGAACTTACGTGATTTTCAAACTATTACGTTAATCCAAAAATTTACCCAATACGTATAGACAGGTAACGACTATAAACCTCACCCCTTATATTTGGATCCAACAAAAATTATATACAAGACTTATGTATCTACATTCTTTGGATCATGGTTTCCAAAAACAAAAAAATTGATAATCACCGAAAAGATCAGCATTTAGCTGTTTAAAAACTTTTAAAAACATATACCTAAAGATGATCGTGCAGTGTATGATTTATGAAATGTATAACCTTATTCCTAATAGGAGTGAACATATCTATAAAAAAAAGGTTTACAGGAGTGAACATTCATCATACTCACAGATAACATATACAAGGTGTTACAAAATCTACTCTATACAGCGTATGCAGATTTTAACATCCACACAAGTCACAGCTCGATGCTACTACACCTTCACCAGAATTGCGGTTTTCCTAGCTTTTTCCACTGTTTTTAAAGCATTTTTACAATCCAGAGCTTATATCTTCGCATGTGAATATATACGAGACATGGGCCGATCAGATTAGCATCCGATAGACGCTTACAAAGTGTAAGGTAAGTATCAACATTTCCTGGCTGTTGAATCCCTCTGCTTAATCCCTGAAGCACAGCTGCTCTGTCCAAGAATTCTGGATACAAACTTTGGTCGAGCATTTTCATAACCGTATCAGCAGCATTCTTGAAATGACCACCTTTAATGTAACCTCTCAACAACCAAGATAACGTTTTTTTTCTCCTCGAAGAACTGCCAACCTCCATACGAGTAAGCAACCGACTTACAGAACCAGCCTCTTTTTGCGAAGCACAAATAGCCAACACAATGTCATAAATATCAGCATCAGCCTCCTTACCGATGAGCTTCATTTCCCATAACTGTTGCTCTGCCTCACCTCCACGCCCAGCACAGACATACATAGCCAGAAGTCTCTCATGTACCATTCCAAGAAACGAGGGGCCTCCCTCTTCAATAACCCAATTAGATAAAAGGAGCCCATAAGCCAACAGATCTTCTTGATACTTCTCAATGAGGCTAACATGTTCCGAATTTAGTTGAGCGATCAGACCAGTCTTGGTGTAGCCCTTTAGCTTGCGTAAAGCTTTAGCAAATTCGTTAAGCTCTTTGACCACAGCTGTCATTGCTATCAAATAACTATATACCTCTGGCTTCAAACCAGATTCTCTAAGGTGAATCACGAATTTGGCAGCATCCACATATTTACCCTCCTCCTAAACGACAAAGGCATCTCGATAGTGTTAAGAAAAGACCTTCATAAATAAATGAACAATGTGCGAAGAAACTATGAGAATATCCATGAATTACAGCATACACAAGATGGAAGAGATGGCATTTAGGTCACATAACATCCACGCAGGTACATTACATCATTAGAGGACAAGGGTTTATTAACAACAGGTTTAAAATCACAGGACATCTTGCACACGCCTTTTCTGGCCAAAAGCAGTTCATCCAAAATTTGAGAGATTGATGAATTCCTAGGAAAAAGTTAACTGGTGGCAATGCATATTTAGCAGTATGGGATACATATAATCATGTCACCATACTTTGGGGCACATTAGCGGTGAGGATGGAAACGATATAGACGACCCAAACAAGTGATCAGTGCATTTTTTATTTTTTAACTCATTCAACCATAAAATCAATTTCCCTAAATGAATTCAGCAACTACATGAACGAAAATCCAGCCCACCCAGCAAAACCACAAACAAGGCAACAACTACAAGGCACAGAAGAAGAAAGGACAGCCGAGTCACAACTATCTACCCATTTCAATTCAATAACATAAAACAAGAAAACAAGAACCGTTGGAGTAACATGGCGATGCAAACTAAAAACATTCATCATAAACGATAGATGAAATATAAAACAACATAAGAGTGTGATTGCTGATCGAAAACAGTAAAACAAGAACATATTTATCAAGGTATTAGCAATTACCATCATCTTCCATGCAAGGTATCCTGCCGGGCCGCCCTTATTCACCTCGGATTCTCCATCAGGAAAGGAGGAAATCCCTCTTCTCAACACCTCTTTAACAAACAAAACTGTGCCTTCCTTCTCCCCAGCTTCCCAATACAATGAAATAACCTTCTCGGTCATACTAAAATTGGTCTTCAAGCCAACGCAATCCATATCTACCAAGAGATCAACCACATCTTCGACCTTGTTCTTCCCCTCTATCAACTTCTTCACCCAAGTACACATGATTGATACCATCAACTCCAGCGTCTCCTTGTCGACTTTATTCTCCTTTTTCAGCCACTCAAACACCTCCAACGCACACCAAGAATCCCTCCCCTCCTGAGAAAAGTACAACAAGACTAGCTGCAACTCACGGGCCGACAATTTATCGTTCAATTCCTCAAGAACATCCGATGGTTCCCGAACCATTCGCTCCAGTTCCTCGATTGCTTCGAAAAACCCTTCACTCATTTCCTCCTCGCCATCGCTTGTGACAAACATGTCCAATTGAACCGACTTCAAGATTCCGACATCTTGAAGCTTGTTTCTTCTCGTGAATAAAGAAGCAGCGTTGTCGGAGCTCGAAAGTCTGGCAAAAGATCGAAATTTGAGCTTGCTGGGCTTCAGGGTGGCAAGAGAAATACGACGACTCGACGAGGAACAAAAAGTGAGACCCAAGTCGCCGATGGCAGTAATCCCACTAACAGACGACATGTTTTTTTTTTCTAGAAAATCGGTTACAAGAAATGGTTGATGGTGGCAGAGCAAAATTGGGGAAACGAATATGGCGGTCAAGCTCTCGAAGTAAATTTCAAATCCAATTCTTGATAATTCCCCGGCCGGTCTATCCTCCGAAATTCCGATTAAACAACGCAGTTTCTAGCTTAATCATTAGCGGAAGATGAAACTCCGGAACGATCCTACCAACCCATCTGTGTATGTGATGGAGTAAACAAAAAGCGACTTATATATATATATACTAAACATATGTGGTAGTAATTAGAATTTGAAATAAAATTGGTTAACTCGACAAAATATAATGATAATAGTATTGTAAATTTTGAAAATTCATGTTAATTAGCATATGTAACTAATTTGGAAAAAAAAACATATTTTTTAAATTTTAAAAAAAGATTTGGACTACTAAAATTTGCTCATATCTTTTTTATCATATTGTTTTTTTTTGTCATATTCTTTCAATAATGCATATATTTTATTACAATATTCAATTATTACAATCTTTTTTGACAATCGTTGATATCAAATTTTTATTTACAATATTGTTTGATTAGTATTCTCTTTCATGTAAATTGACAACAATTTTTACTGAATGCTATTACTTTCCTAGTCACCTTTAATTTATTACACTTATACTTGATAACATATAAACTACACATTATTATTAAGGGTGAGCAAAACTTCGGTTAAACTGAATTAACCGACCGAACCGAGTCAATCCGAAAATTCGGTTCGGTTATTTCGGAAATTCGGTTTTCAAATTAAAAAAATTCGGTTAATTTGGTTCGGTTACGGTTTTCAAAATTTTGAAATCGGCTAACCGAATTAACCGATATAATAAATAATATTATTTAATACATTTTTATTATTTATCAAATTTAATATATTTTTTAATTTTTAATTTTAAAATCAGCCCTAATTCTAAAGAAAAATTTGTGATGTATGTGTTTTTATGTTTTTATGCATTTGTATCGACTGTAGTGTTCAAAAAAATTACATATATAATTAAA
>NC_133320.1:7703720-7779795 GCF_012295235.1 Primulina huaijiensis
TGTATGTATATATGTGTGTGTGTGTTTCAGAATCAAAAAACAAGAAAAAGAAACGACAATCTCTCAGCGCTAACTTTGAAGCCACAAAATGAATATATGCTGACCGTGGAAGCTTACGGATAATGGAGACTTATTTTCATCTATTAAATAATCAACTAAAAACCCCTTAATTATACATACTAGCCCATGTATGGACAGCTTCCGTGAATGCCCACTCATTTTTTTTTATACAAATATTCTTATTATAAAAAAAAATTGAAGTTATAATTGAAAATTCTAAACTATTATTTTAAATAATTTTTTAGATTTTTATATAAATTTAATTAAATAGGGGGAAAAAAGAAAGAAGAGTATTTTGAGATTTTAAAATTACATTAAGATATTATTTTTTCATTATTACAGGTAAGGTATTATATATAACTAGTCTATGTATACGTGTTGCGTGCACGTTGAGTCGATTTTTTTTTATATAAGTACTCTTTTTTAAAAAATTTAAAATAAAATTTAAAATTTTCTCGTGTTTTAATAAGTTTTTAGATTTTTTTTATGTAACTTTAATTTTTCATGAAAAAATTATGGGGTTAAAAGAATGGGGGTATTTTGGAGATTTTTAAAATTACCCCAAGATACTATTTTTCTTTACTATGGCTCAATTATTATGGTTGTATTTGCAAATGTTCAAAAAAAGTGATTATTACCATTTTTTATGTTGAATTTGGAAAAAAAATTTCATCTCCATAATAACATATCCATCATTGTTTTGATAAATTTACTCTTTGTATTTCAAGATTCTCATATCGCTGGATCAAAGTCTAACCGCTCAAGATATATAGTATTCCAAGCCGCGAAGATCATCAGTCTTCTGACAAGTCCAAAGAAGTTAAATACAGGACACGCGATTAAAAGTTATTATCCAACCGTTCTGCACCGGTCAGATAAGAGCAAAACAAGAGATATTTTCAAACTAAAGAAAATAAGATATAATGCATGACACAGTATCATACCAATCAGTGATTTGACATAAATGCTTATTAAAATGTCCAAAGTCAAGCAACTTTTAAGAAGCTACATGGACCAAAGCTAGAAAAGTAATGAGACATTAAATGACATTTAATGATGAATGGATGATGCATGAGAGAGAATGTCATTTTGTCATATACAAGTACAGATGATAATTAAAAAGTTATTTCTGACTGTTGAGGCTTTTTCACCTATAAATATGCAGATTCAAGAATGAAGAAAAGATAAGAAACTCTGCACATTAATATGCATTCTAAGATCTTCGAGCACTCAAAACTTTCTAATTTCAAGTTTCTCATCAAACACATGCTTTACAGTTCATATCTGATCATCAAGGATCATCTTTGTGTTACTTCATAAACTCAAGCCATTACAATCTAATAGTTGGTTATTGGTTATGTTGTCTAGCGAAACAAGAGTTATTAAACAAGTCATATTTGTAAAGTAATCACTAAGAGTTATTCAGCAGTATTGTTGTTAAACTTGCTTCACTCAGTAACGAGTACTCTAACCAAGGAATTGCTTTGAAAGTTATAAGAGGATTTTTTGAGAATGAAATGTAAAGATAGTGGCCATGAGGGAGTTCAAAGATCTTAATAAACTCGAACTGTATGACCTATTTGCTGATTTCAAAGCATATGAGTTTGAGTTGGAGATCTAAATAGAAGAAGAATCATCAACTCCTCAACCTACCAAAGCTCTGGCCGCCACTACATCAACTCCGACCGCCAATGAAAAAGCTTCCAGCAGGAAATCTGCTGAACAGATAAACAATGAAGTAATGTCTTTGTTTGTTAAGAAATTTGGCTTAATTTATGAGGAAGAATCAATTTAAGTTTTAATTTTATCATAAAAAAGCTCAAGCTGATGACAATCAGGCTTGTTTTTACTATGGAAAGCAAGACCATTTTATTGTCGATTGTAACAGGCCTAAGAAAGATGATAAAAAGTCCTTTGAGAAGCTATTGTCCAAAGAAGAGAAAAGATCTTACAAAAATAAAATGGATCAGAAAGTACTTATTGCTGAGAAAACAAAAGAAAATGGGTTGATTCAGATTCAGAAGAATCTACCTCAGAAACCTCGACTAGTGAAAGTGATGATGAGATGGTTCGGTGTCTCATGGAAAATGCAGAGCCGGAGACATCAGATGTTGAACTGGAAACTGCCGATTACATGGTATTTTATTTTGACTCAGATGAATTTACACGAGCAGATCTTGTCACAACATTGTATAATATGCTAGATGAGTATAAAATACTTTCGCAATTATTCGAGAAAGTCAAAACAGAAAGTGAAAACCTAAAAGATAAGTCAAGAAAATCTAGTTGTTCACAACAAAGAGAACTTGGTTGTCTGAAGGTTAAATTCATTCTTAGCGATTGAGAATAATGACATGTGAAGAGTGTTCCAAGTAACTATCTGCATTGAAAAGATGCATGAATTGCAAAAACCATCTGGAGACAGAACAAGCTTAGGGTTTGGCAATAATGAATGCAATACTTTTGAGGTAGGTACACAATCATGTTTAGACAAAGGAAAGTCTAAAATGAAAAATTTATCTGGAATAGCACGATATATGAAAACGGCCAGTCAAAAATCCAACCCAACCTTAATGTAAATTTTTAGAATAAGGTAAGCATATAGGGGTTTAGGCTATATTGAACCTGAGAGTTCTCATTCCAACCGGACATGGCTTAAAAGAGGACAAAGTCATGTTGGCTTCACCAGCTCGAATCGGTTAGAAAACCATGTCCAACCGAGCATTACTCTATGAAGGGAAAATCGAGTCATCACCACAATTACAGACTGGTTCAAAAGAGAGAACACATCACACAACATCATATGTCGTTACAATGGTTCACACTCTTTTGGATACACACACGAGTAGATCAGTTAGGCTAATCCAAGTGAGGCTCCAGAAGGGGTTAATCCTTTCAGGACCCAAATATATTTGGGCACCAAAGATTTTATTTTTAGATTGCAGGTCTTAAAAGAGAAAATCTCCCAAGAATCTGTCTTGTATTTGGACAGTGGCTGCTCAACATATGACTGAAGATGTCAAGCTGTTGTCTGAAGTAACTGGTCAGAAAGGACCAAGAGTCACATTTGGTGACAATTCCAAGGGTAAGGTCATGGTTAAGAGCATAATTATCCATGGAAAGTAATTATTAAAGACGTCTTATTGGTTAAATTTGTGTTGCAATCTGATTATCATTAGTAAATTATGTGATAATGGTTATACTGTTGAGTTTCATAAACACACATGCACCGTTTAATCCATAAATGGAAATGTTATATTAACATGATTAAAAGAAAAAATACCAATAAAGTGAGCTGAAATGATAATAATCTTGTTGCTCCTACGTGTTTTGTTGACTTGTATGATAATAAAAATTGGTTATGGCATAAAAAAAACTCAATTATTTAAATTTAAAATATATTGCTAATATGAGCAAATATAATTTGGTCTCTGAGCTGCCTAAAATTGACTTTACTGAAGATAAAGTTTGTCATGTATGTAATTCAGGCATGCAGGTCAGATCATAATTCAAGAATAAAGGAAGAAACTCAATGGTCCGATATTTAGAACTTTTTATATGAATCTGACTGGGCATTATATGTGAATATTTGAAGGAAATTTCAAGAAGCTTTTTTTTCTCAAACATACAAGCTTGATGATGATTGAAGATGAAGCATCAAGCAAATTAAAGTGATTAAAGGAGTTCAAGGGAGCACTTAGTGGTGTCGTATCGAGCGACCAAGCATTCGAGTGTAAATTGACTCGGCGAACAGCAGCTGGCACGTAGTTGCGCAATACGAACGCTTAGCCGCGTGCCCAGAAGAATAAATGTGCGCGAGGGCATAACCAGGTGAGCACCCTGTGCTGTTCAAGATGAAGAATTTCGGAACCATGCATGCAACCACATGATTTCAGCATGCACTCGCGCGCCGCGATGCGGATTTTAGAAAAAAAAAACCTAGATTGTGAGATTTACATGAATTATTGCCTTTCGAATATATAAACAAAGTCATAAATATTATAAAGCATATTATTATTGAGTTTATCCTATTTTTGAGAATATTTTTTCTCCAATAAGATTTGGCTTGGTTTACACATTTGTGTGTTGTTAAAATCAAACTTATCAAAGTTTAACACTTTGTGACGTCTGTCAAATATTATTCACGAGGATTGTCAAAGACGAGTTCTTTGAAGGTTCCTTGAGATCAATTATTTATTTGTGTTATTTGTTACTAAACCACGTTGTTTATGGGGTGAATAACATGTTACTTGTTTCAAAGATAAAGATCGGGTGTTATGAGAATTATTTTGTTAATTGAATTGAAGGTGTGACTGGGTCTAGTTCATGTTTGCCTTTCATGCATATCTAGGTTCACACCATTTGGTATCGGAGCTGTGAATTCCCCTAATTATATCATTTGATAAACAAGAGTAAGGTTTTGAAACAAGTAGTTTATCGTTTTTTTTAGCAGTTTTTTCGTCTATTGTTTGTGTTCTTCGTTTCCTTGTGTCGCGAGAATTCTCTTAGAAGTCTTGTAGTCTAGTCTTCTTGTTTTTGTTAATCTTGTGGTTTTTTTTTCATTTCTTCGTTGTTTCTTGTCGTATAAGTTTATTCGCTCTTGTCGTGAATTTTGTTAAAAATAAATATAGTTTTTTTCCGGTAAAAATGAAAGATCAAATTTTTTAAAAAAATAATAAATAGGATCGATAAAAATGAGGAGGGAAATAGATCAATACAAAGAAAAAAAAAAGATATAGTATTTAAATTTTAGTGTTTGAATCTTAACATTTTAAAAAAAGTCTTCTTTTTGTGTGTCTGAGTCATATCCGAATCTTCAGATTTAATTGTTATTTTGCAGTACAAGTGAGTCAATTTTAAAGTGTTATGAAGTTTGAACTTGTGAGTATGATGCATACAAAGTAAAAAGCCTTAAGTGTACCCATCGAGAGAAATCTCAAATTTGAGTGAAATATTTGAGTGCGAACTTTGCTTCCTTGGATTGTGAGTATTTGTAGTGAGGACAAAAAAAGAAGAAGAAGAGAGTTTGAGTGATTTTTCATTTGAAGTGACTACTGAGATTTGGGTGAGTTATATTTATATCTTGTTATCTTTCTACTAACCTTTTTTGCAGGTACGACATGTCCGACGACCTTCAATTTCAAGAATGGGTTGGAGAGCTGGGAAAAACTTGGGAGAAGAAGTATAAGCTTTTACGTGAGAAGTATAGGCAAGTTGATGGGGATAGAAGACCGAGGAGAGTAGAAGGGAATAAAGCGTCGTACTTAAAATGAGATGATAAGAGACATGATGAGAGTCGTGGACATAAAAGTCGGGGAGAACATAATGAAATGTATGTTTTGGGGTGTTTTAAAAAGTTTGGTAAGTTTCGGGTCAAAATTTAGAGGTCCAGGGGTAGAATGATCATTTTGGGTTTCCACGGACAAAATGACCATTTTGCACCCGAGTCGAGTTTTTAGTCCTGGCAGCGCCCTGATCACAATTTAGCATGTATTTAAATGTTTATGTATCACGTATATGACCTTTTTCGTAAATTAGTATCGTAACAAAATATCCTGAGTGGATGATATTTTGTCATTGTTTAAGCCAATAAACATTAAATAATTATTAATAAAAATTTATTATTAAAGATATAATTTCTTACATATACCAACCATACATATACTCTGTGTTATACTTATTTAACAAGAAGAGGATATGATGGTGATTGGTACCTACTCTAATAAAAAAATTATTCTACGTATGTGATGTGTTTTTGTAAAGTGTATTTTTTACAAATTTTTTATATAAAAAAATTATAAATCACAACTGAATTTAGATAAGTTTCACGATTTTTAATTTTTTTTATAAAAAAAATTGAATTAGAAAATTTTGAATACATAAAATTTGTGAAATTATATTTAAAAATGACCAAGATTTGTGAAATATTTAACGTGAGAAAATATCTAATGAAACAGCTTACCCTAATTAATATAAGAAATGGCAGCTAGCAAGAGGAAAAAGTAGAGGGCAGCTAATTCAACTTTGCCCAATGAGGCGAGACTCCCAAGTGTGCTGATAGAATTAAATTGTATTGAATGAATGCTAGCTATGCGTATGCTAACATTAGTTATAAATTTGATTTATTTTCAAAATAAATTTTTCTCAAATTTCTTTTTCTTCCGTAATGAAAATATGGAAGTGACGCAATAGCTCCGTTATTAAAATATTATTAACCAAACCGAGTATCGAGTACAATACTTAACTTGTTTATGTATTATTAATCAATAAAGGCAATAACACAAGAAAGATACACAAAAGTAGTGCCTTAAAGGTAGAATGAAATTTTTAGTTTGAAAGTAATATTATAATTTTATGGTTCCCGAATTGATTTCATAATATTTCTCTAAAAAATGCTAAATGTTTCCCAAAATCCATATTTTTTTGACCATGACTGGACTTGTTCCATCAGGGGACATTTCATAGGGTTGGTTTGGGCTGTAGCCCAATCCATTTTGGTTAGCTCCTATTTGGCCCACCTCCACAGCAGAACCAACGAATGACCTGCATAAATCGTGTGCATGGAATCGTTGATTTCAACAATGAATATTAAATATAGGATATGATTTTGCTCAATTTTTACGTATATAAAAAGGAAGTGGTCCTAAATCTCTCAATATTAATTGGGAAAATTTCAAATAAATCCTCAAATCCTATTTTCATTTTGACTTTACTCCATTGCCCATCAAAAGTTAGTTTAAGATATCTATTTTATATATATATATAAATCCTCAAATCCTATTTTCATTTTGACTTTACTCTATTGTCCATCAAAAGTTAGTTTAAGATTTCTTAAATCCTATTTTCATTTTGNATTCATGGTATATAGAACAGCCCTATGCCTTTGAGTATGCTCGATAGATATAACGTCACGTACCAAAAGTTCAATGATAATTTTCAAATTTTTTAAATAAAATATTTCTTCTAAACTAACTTTTAATGAGCAATGGAGTAACTCAAAGTGAAAATTGTGTGTTATAATGCTTTCGTATAATAAATTAAACATTTTATCTTTTTGACCGGAATGTCGTCGGGTTGTACCCACCATGTTTTACAGATTTCTTCTCACAGTATAACCATATACTCGCAATATATGGTCCTTGACGTAGATCCCTTTAACATCACTTAGCACAACCCTGTATCATTTCCTACTCTAGGATGTATAGTAAAAAAATTTAATTTTGAAAATAATACGTGAGAGGGGCAGTAAGCTTTAGTTCTTTTACTCAAATATACAACATATTATTACATAGTAACCTCCTGTAGAGGATAAGCAACTTGTTTAGCTATTTGTCGTAGCTGGAATTACAACACACATAAATTGAAAATATCAAAAATTTTAGTTTAAAAGAAAATGAAGATGTTGAATGATGTTTTCATCTTCATTCTGTTATGATATATATAGAAATCGTGGTGGATTTGAAATCTAGACTTCAAACTTATGAATTGCTTCTCCAGTTATGGCCGACAACAACTTTTAGTTGGTGTACCACTTGTCTGTCATGTTGTAGAAGTTTAGTGTTTTATCCTCCACTTATGGAGTGATTGGATCACATGTCTTCTTTACCTTTGTCGGAGAATCTTTTGCTTTTGTATGATCCTTGGGAAAATATCACTTGAGTGGACCTTCACCGCTTGAACATGTCTCTGTATTATGTTATCGGTAGGATCTGGGCCAAAAACTTTTCTCGAATTCTGGCTCTTTTTGGTTTGAGCATTATGGCAAGATTTCTTATGACCATTTTTCACATAAGCCATGTTGCAGAATTTTCGACGATTTTCTTTATTCTCCGAAAGCTTGTAGTTCCACAGAATATTTCTTTTCTTTTCAAATACTTCTTCTGCAAAACTTATAGTTTTTCCTATCATGGTAATTAACAGAAAAGATTCATTTATATAATTTTGATAAAACTTAAATGAAAACTTGACTTTGTCCATCTCAGCGAGACATACCCATAATCTTCATGCTCGTCTAGTTGAGATGATTTCTTCAATGAATGATGTAACAAAAGGTGTTTTATTCTCCGGCGAATCCTTGATGAACTTTTTAATGTTCATGTATGGTTTTCTCAACTTGATGAAGTGAAAGATTAGTTTTGGTGCTGCACTAAAAAAGTAAAACTCCAGAATACCTCTTCTTGACAAATAATCATTATTTGCTCATATTTAATGAACAACTTTTCGGTTCCATTTTGGTAATGCTGAGATTCTGTGAAGTTGAGTGATGTAATATAAACTGAGGTAAGAGGCCCAAATTCATACTATGATTTTACCTTTAGGCTAGAAATTTGGCTTCATCCATGTCCAAGGATACTTTTCTACTATATCAACTCGAATTGTGACTGGGTTGATACATAATATTATTTTTAATTTCTCCCAGTTCAGTTGCAATACCTGAAATGGAGAAACTGCAAGCTTTGTTAGCACCAACTTTAGATTTTCCCTTGTCAGTTGAGGTCTAAGGTTGATGTTACAATATGTTGTAAAACTAAAGTCTTTTAGTATAATCTTTCTTTAAGTGGAAAAAAGGTTGATGTAAGAGTGTTTTCTCCAAACATCCATAAAAATATTTGTCTAATTTCAATTCGCACGTTACATTCTCACATATTATTTTCAAGTCGTTTCTTGTTAACTATCAATTCATTATATAGTCCATCGCTAATCAAGTCGGACCGTTTCCGCACTTAATTCTCTTTGGTTCAATAAAGATAGTCGTTCGATAATATTCTTAACGGTTTAAAAACTGTTGATAACGATTTAAAGTTTCGAAAATCTTAAAAGAGTTTATTAACCTCTTTTCAACTTTATTTTGATCCCAACAATATATAATAATAAATATATATTTGTTTTAATATTTTTTCTAACTAAAATTTTTGAATATATTTTTTAAGTGTCGGTTATTATGTTAATATTTATACCATTAATAAAGGGAGAAAAGTTAATAGTAACTATTTTTTGTGAGGCTTTTTAAATATTTCAATAATGCTTTGTTTTATCTTTTTCCAAACTTTTATTTACTTTTCTTTGAAATTTTAATCTGCTTTTTCTTTTTTTGTCAGTGCATGTATCTGCTTCACTGTGCCACAATCCAAAAATTCTTCAACTCTATATAATTTTTTTTCTCTAATAAAATAAATCATCCATCTTCTATATTTTATAAACATTTATCATATATGTTGCGATTGTTAGTAACTGTAAATAATGTGATTGAAATCAGTTGAATTTGATATTTTTGACAATTGGTACGACGTATTTGTAAACATTCAATCACAAAAATATTTTTGAATATTTTTGAATTCTGCGTTATCTTTAAAAATATAATCAATTAGATTATATCCAATCTTAAATTTTACATGAAAAAATCACAAAAATATTTTTGAATCAAATTACAACTCTTTTTTTTTAATTCTGCGTTATCTTTAAAAGGAAAAATGTCATCTCGAGTGTAACCTTAAGTATACACCTAGCACGACTCAAAAGACACGTGGGTTATAATCGTAAAAACAATTTAAAGTTTTTAAAACAACTATAATTTATAGTTAAAAAAAATTTATATGTTTTTTTTAAAATTACTGTATCATATATGTTTTTGAGTGAAGTGTATATTATAATTACATAACAAAACATTAATAGACTCTAAAACACAATTCAAAACCGATTATGCATCCAAGAATGCCACAACAAGGGAAAACATTCATGCATCCAGCAATAAACACAGAAACTTAACATGTTAATTAATCATTAGTTAATAATTACTAATATTAATTATTACCAATAAAAAAAGGGAAAAAGTTAATTCACAACAATATAAAGGCAAAACAGAAACCGATTAATATTCGAGAAGGTATCTTAAATCTTAATCTTAAAATAAAAAATAATCAAGATTTAAAATCAACCCAAGAAAAAAAATAAAAAAATAAAACATATTTATGCAATGATTTATATGTAAGAGTATGTCTCTTGTGAGACGGTCTCACGAATCTTTATCTTTGAGGCAGATCAACACTACCGATATTCACAATAAAAAGTAATACTCCTAGCATAAAAAATAATACTTTTTCATAAATAAACCAAATAAAATATCCATCTTATAAAATAAAATTCGTAAAATCGTTTCATACAAATTTATATCTATATTGTAAACATCCTCATACCCGTAGGGATGTAAATGAACCAAACCGTTTGTGAGCTATTCGAAGCTCGATTCGATAAAAGCTCGTTTGAGCTCGTTTAATGAGGCTCGTTAAGATAAACAAACCAAACTCAAGCTTTACAGTATTCGGCTCGTTAGCTCGTGAACGTGTTCGTTGGTAAGTTCATGAGTAATCTTTTAGATGGAAAAAATAATAGTTTTGATATTTGATTTATTGATTTTGCATATTATTTATGAAATATATAGAAAAATCTATTAAATTTATTTATTATAATAAATTTACAAATTTTAATAAGAATAATATATTTTTCTTTAAATATATAATTTATTTTTAATTAATTTAATGAAAATTTAAATGTATTATTAAGCTTGTTTAGGCTCGATAAAGGCTTGAATAAGCTTGTGAGCCATGCATATATTCGTTAAATAAAGCTCGAGCTCGACTCGATTATAAACGAGCCAAGCTCAAATATTCCAGAGTTCGGCTCGGCTCGGCTCGGCTCGGCTCGACTACATCCCTACATACCGGTAATGACAGATAATAAAGCAAACAATATAACGACGAAACATTTGGTTGGTGGGTTATCTACCTCCCCATACCTTATAACACACGCCATGCACGTGATTTCCAATTTCAATACAAAAATCACTACACCAATCCACATCTTCTTAGACACGACAAACAACATTCAAACATTTATCTATCCAGCCATGAGTTAGATCAGCAGCTACTCCTCCGATACCAAAATAATTATGCATCATGCGCATATCGGTGGAACGTTTCCGAGGCCGAATCCACTTTGAATTTGATAAATGCATTGCTTGTGAAGTATGTGTTCGCGTATCAAACAACAACAAAAAAAAAAATAAAACAATTTGACACATTTTTAGACCCCATATTTTTATAATCTGGCATAAAACCTCCTACTAAATGTGCGTAAAATTTTATAGTGTAATAGCGATATATGTTTATTTTTTTAAAAAAAATGAAAGATGTATTAGTCTAATTATATTTTTTAAATGATTATATGTTTTTTTAGAATTAAATTATTAGTTAAAATTAAATTATTTAGAGTAATTAACTTTTTACAGTGTTGGTGAAGTTTATTTATAATTCCAAAAATATTATTAATCACTCAGTTTCATATTTCACAATCCTCGTTCCATCATATTTTCATTTCTACCATTTCAATTTCAAATATTCGTAACTTACATTTTTAAATTTTTAAAAAATTATTTATTTATCTATTTTTTCTATTATAACACGCATCATGTGTACCATGATCTGTTGGTATATTTAATTTATTTAACTAAAAAACTATGAGCTAATACTCCTCATATATTAACATTTACTTCTCCGTTTTTACCGACTTTTTTATTAAGAAAAAAACTATGTGATACAGACTGAAGTTATATATCTCTCCGTATAAATACATAGACAACAAAGTTTTTGTCATATTTAAAAATTTTTCGCAAAAAAATTACTTATAAAAGAAATATTATTAGTATTAATGTATTTACCTATCGAATTAAATATTTAAAAATAAATAGAAAATATATACATAATTAAATGTGATTTTTTTAAATTTCTTTTTAAAAATTAAAATTTGAATTTGATATATCTTGAAAATATAAACTACATTGTTGGGTTTAGAACTATAACAGTCTTGATTTTGATGGTAACAAAATTTATTATTATGTTTATAATATTTTTACTCAAATGTTAAGTAGCTAATTAAATATGAAAACTGAAACTCGAATTTAGTCAAACTAAAAATCTGACGAGCTGCGGTGTTTTGATTATGTCTCTCAACTCAATGATGCAAATGACCGGCCGCCAAAACGAATGAATAGAAAACTCAATTTGGGACAATTCGTATTTAACGTCAGTTGGGCTATGTCGCATGTCTCTAGGCAAACTGATGGAATTTCGGTCATCAAAGATCAGTTTGGCTAATCAGAAATGATCAGTTGTGCATAAGCAGTTGCGGTATTTCGGTCAGCCTGATCAGTTCGGTTATCCAAATAGAATGTTTCAGTATGCGTTACAAAGATATGACGATGATCTGCAAATCATCTTCACATGTCAAAGTCTGAATCATAGTTTAAGATACTGATAAATGACGATAAAGCTACCAGTTTTGCATAGGTTGAAATAATACTGATTTCAGCAAAGCTCATCAGTTTGGTTCAATCTAGCTGACGAACCCAACTGGCAACGAACCTCAAAATCAGTTAGTCTCGAGAAAAATGGGCACAAGGTGGAAATGGCCGTTTCAATATTAGAAACAGTACCGAAACTTTCTAAACGGTCATATTCTTGTTTCTAACGTATATATTATTCTTGTAGCTTATAAATATAACATCTTGAAGATCAAATACAAGCTTTGGAAGGGGATTCAAAGAATGAGAAACTTATATGAAGAAATTATTTAGAATGAGAGCAATTCCAACTGTGATGCTACATTTGCGAGATATATACACTATAAAAGATTAAATCATCACACACAATCACTCGCACATATACATGAGAATTGAGCTTCAAATTTTATATGAGTGTGTCTTCACACAAAACATTAAAATTATGTTTTTAGTCTTGGTGTGGGGACCCGGACGCTAATTCCAATTTTAATCATTCTTAGGAATTATTCAATCAATTATATAACATGGTCTAAATTTTTTTTTTTAAATACAAAGCGGAAACGTAATGTAAATCAATCCGAATTACATAATAAATATAAACATACAAATCCTGTATTGTCTACGATAATTCAACTAGGTTCAACTACATATCAGTGTTGAGTCCTAATTTAATTCTGAGCCCGGATCTCCACGCTATCTAGTCCAGCCTCGTTCTCTTCTTGACCTTGATCCTGTCCCACCTGTTGTCATGCACACATACAAACAAGACAACAGCCGGATAACTTCGGTGAGAATTACATTCTCAGTATAAATCATGTATACATACAATCATAAAAACAATATAAAAGCATATCACATGCATTCATAACATGTATCAAAATCAGAAATATGAATTAAATATTCATCGCATGTATCAAAATCCGAAACATNATAACTCCGGTGAGAATTACATTCCCAGTATAAACCATGTATACATGCAATCATACAGACAATATAAAAGCATATAACAGGCATTCATAACATGTATCAAAATCAGAAACATGAATTAAATATTCATCGCATGTATCAAAATCCGAAACATGAATCAATATCAATAATAAATCATATTCTAAAGATGTACCATAATCAGGAACATAATTCCATATCAAGCAATGAATCACTCTCCGTGATTCTCAGACTCAGACTCGACTCAGTCCTAATCTAGGGATCCCGATCTGAATAAGAACATACACCCACCTACACTCCCGATCGGGGTGGTGGTACGTTCTTATTCACAGACTTTGGCCCTTTCCATATCGAACATCAATAATAGAAGCAACTCCAATTCTATCCACTTCGATATGACCAAACGTCCGATGTCCTGACCTATCCGTCAAAGACTATGGCACTTCCGCCATACACTATCCTGTGACAAAGTGCAATGGGCTAATGACGATTTCCTCACTATCCGGCCCTTCTGTCACAAGACCAATCATATAATACCTGCTATCTATAAATCAATTGAACAAGCATATCAATTCATTCATTAATTGCAAATATCAATGCAATAAAATAAAGTATGTGATTTAGGGAAACTCGAGTCAAACCTCACTCGAGTTGTGCAATCCCAACTCAACATTAATTTATACCTTTATCTTCTCGCTCTGACGAAGTCGAAGTCTCGAATTCAACTCTGTCCATACTCAATCTGGCAATGACAATATCGAACAGGCACAATATCAATATATAACTTAATTCCAAATCTGTTCTGATCAATACTCAAATCAAAACATAATCTGATCAATGTCAACGACATACGGTACAATATCAATAAATACTGAATCTGATCAATATCAATTTGCTGATGTTTCGACGGCATAACAATACGGTCTTAGTAACCCCGTCAATCTCAACATCACAGATACAATATCACGGTTTATAATCAATATCTGTATAATTCTGAATCTAACTCAAAATCAACGACATAACGGAATAATCTCGATATCCCCGTCAATACAATATCAATAGATATCAATTACAATCCATAACCAATATTCAATATCATCTAAAATCAATCAATAACTAAATCTGTCCAATATCAATCAATATACTTCTGAAAAATCATAACAATTTCATAATCAATTTATTTCTCAATTTGACTTCGATTCTATGATGTCTAACATGTCAAGAACATCATCTATGAATCATATCCGATTCTGAAAATACCATAATTTCATGATATATCGAAACTTATGATCTTGCACAAATCACAAATCTACAAGATAAAAGGCGTAAGGATTTTCACGAAGTTCTCTCGACTTCCTTTCTACTGAAAATGAAGAAATGAACGCTTGTTATACATATATATATATACACGTCGCTCGGTGGAGACCACTCTCGACTTCTTCCTTTTGCATGACTCGCGCATATGCGCGCCCCAAGTCCCGCGCATATGCGCGAGACCTACTGTGAGACCTACTGTCTCGGCAAGAAATCTTCTCGACAGCTCGCGCATATGCACGCCCCATCCTCGCGCATATGCGCGAGACCTACTGTCTCGTGCACACACACACACTGGCGCATATGCGCCTAGCTCTCTGGGCAAGCTGCTGGACGCCTCGCGCATATACGCGCCCTCACTCCGCGCATATGCGCGGGGTCTTCTGCCCGATTCGCGCATGCTCGCGCATCCCGTCGCGCCTGTGCGCAGATGGCGTCTCCTTCGCACGTATTTCACGTCTTTTTCTCGTCTAATCATTTCCGTATATAAGCATGTCAATTATCACCAAATCATTTCAGATTAATCTCAGATTACGGTATTAAAATCTTGGGCATTACACTTGGCATAAAAGATGTTGATTAGACTAACTGATTTACCGAGGAAAACTGATCCGACAGTTGACCTTTTGATCAGTATTGCTTGCCTACTATCAGTGATAATTTTACCTTCGAATAATATACAAAAATTTTTTTTAGATAATCGGTATGGCTCTGATTAGCTGTTTTGCTTCGAAAACATATGTATACATGAATAATCAGTTGCCTTTTTTATTCAGTTTAACTATGCTCTACAATTATCTATTGAAACAACAATTTTGTTAAATCACCAAAACATAAATATTTTAACAAAATTCATTCACAAATTTCAAATTCTTTGTTCCAAATCAAATTCATCGATCCAACTCTAATCTTACTAAAATTTATGGTAAATAACATTCAATCCCCCTTCCAAAAAAAAAAAAAACTTTCTATACTAAATTAATAATTTTTGATACCTTGATGTTTTTAAAAAAAAAAAAAAAAAAATCAGGCGTGAAACTATTGTTAATTATGAAAATACTGTAAATGATATTTCGTACCTAGATTTTTATATTAAAACTATTATTGATAAAATATCCCTTTTCATTATTCAATTGCCCCGATTCACGAGTATCACGATAAGTTAGACAAAAAATGATACCAAATTCTATATATATATATATATATATCACTAACAATAATAGAGGCATACATATTTCTGTCTTCACCCACCTTTGATCTCGTCTCTGCCATCTTCTCTGTGTTTTCCATTTCACGGTGAAGATGATTCAAAGGATCCTCCCAAGGGCGTTTTCGGGAAAACCCTCGTCCTTCCTTCGCACCGCAACTGCTTCACAATCGACTCTAGCTCAACCGCTTCAGAAAGATGACACCATTCTTCCGAAAATGCCCCCGTTCGACTACACCCCCCCTCCTTACACTGGCCCCTCCGCGGAAGAAATACTCAGCAAACGCCAAAGATATCTCAGCCCCGCTGTTTTTCATTTCTACAAAAATCCTGTACGTGTTTGTGTTTTGGTTTTCTTAGATTTGTTGTGTTTAATACAAGGGAGATTTTTTCTTGATCATTTGATGCAAAAGGTGGTAAAATAGCATATGGATTGGAAATTTGTTCATTCGTTGATATGATTGTTTTTTTTGGCAATACGTAAAGATGGTTTTTTTTTTTTGTTGGTTATCCTTTTGGTTTCGTTTTATATTTTTATAGTATTTGTATTTTTTGCCTCTTTTGTTGATGGGTTGTTATGGAAATTAAATTGCTTTACAGATCAATTTGGTCGAAGGAAAAATGCAATATTTATTTGACGACAAGGGGCGGAGGTATTTGGATGCATTTGGGGGGATCGCCACCGTTTGTGTTGGGCATTGCCACCCGCAAGTGGTGGATGCTATAGTAAATCAGACAAATCGTTTGCAGCATTCCACCATTTTGTACTTGAATCCTGCTATTGCAGATTTTGCTGAGGCACTCGCGTCTAAGTTCAGCGGCGATCTCAAGGTTTGTACTCGTAGAATCCCGCTGTCTTTATGGTAGGAGTCTTTTATCCTTTTGTTTTAGGCTGTTTAAGGCAAACATTCGATGACTCTGTTGTTTATGGACGATAATTTATTTCTTTACTTGAATTTACTTGATTTGGATGTGGTAGTTTTCTTGTATCTTTCTGTTTAAAGTTTATTTAAGGCATGATTCCATTGTGTTTGGATGATCATTATTTTACACTTTTGTTGATTTATATGTGATTGGATTCTTGCGCCTTGCTGTTTCAGGTTGTTTACTTCACAAATTCTGGCACTGAGGCGAATGAGCTTGCTTTGCTGATGGCCCGTTTGTACACTGGTTGTCATGATGTCATATCAATAAGGAACGGGTATCATGGCAATGCGGCTGGGACAATGGGAGCCACTGCTCAAAGTAGTTATAAGTTCAACGTTGTCCAGGTATGTTATAACATCAAGTTAAGGCTCAAGAATTAACTTTTCAGGTGTCACTAATCCCAATGCGAACATATGTACTTGCAAGTGCACGTAGGAATAGTACTCTAGAAAATGACTCAGTTAATTAATGGCATAGCCAATTTTCTTGTTCTTAATGATCTGTAAGTTGTCATTTTCTTGTCTTAGTGGGTCGTCGTACATGCTTTAGGAGAAGATCTTGTCTTCCAAGACTGCTCTTGTTCCTCGTTTATCATGTGTAAGAGAAGGATTGGTGATTAATCCTTCAAGAATTGCTAAATAAAAAGCACGAATTACTTTTTTCTGATTTTTCTTGTGAAAGCTTTAGAGGGTCCTCATCTAAACTACACAACTGATTTTCTTGTATCATGTTGGCAACTATTTGCAACAGAGTGGAGTCCACCATGCACAGAACCCGGACCAGTACCGAGGCATATTTGGCTCTGATGGACTGAAATATGCAAGAGATGTTGAAGATATTGTTACTTATGGAACATCTGGCCATGTTGGTGCATTTATTTCTGAAGCCATTCAGGTATTAATTTGATGTAAATGTGCGCAAATGGCATCTGGGAATTCTTGGAAACTCGTTTGTAGTTTCTTATGAGTATGAGTTGTCTTCGGACAGGGCGTGGGTGGAATCATGGAGTTGGCTCCTGGATATTTGCCTGCTGTTTATGACACCATCAGAAAGGCAGGGGGACTTTGCATAGCCGATGAAGTGCAATCGGGTTTTGGTCGAACTGGCAGCCATTTTTGGGGGTTTGAAGCTCATGGGGTCATGCCTGATATTGTAACCATGGCCAAGGTAGTGCTTTATTCCATCTCTAGTGCAGTCAGGGAATAAAGAATCTTTCTAATTTAATATGACCAAATCAATTTTTTATTTTATCTTTATAAGAAAAAAATATACTCACTTGAAGACTTAGTATGGAGGGGGCAACTGCCCTTGCTAGTTAGACTCTTCCTTCACCACTTTCTCAAATCTCGTTGTGCCTAATCACCCCATTTTTCCAATTCATTACTTCAGGGCATTGGGAATGGGATTCCTTTGGGGGCAGTGGTCACGACTCCGGAAATTGCAAAAGTGTTGAGCTACCGAAGTTATTTCAACACCTTTGGAGGCAATCCTGTATGTACTGCTGCTGGTCTTGCCGTTCTTAGAGTAATAGAAAACGAGAACCTTCAGAAGAATTCCTTTGTAGTCGGATCACATCTGAAGCAACGTCTCACTTCCCTGAAAGAGAAATTTGACAGTAAGTCTTCTTTCCTAGTGGATAATATCAAACATGAAAGTGAAAACTTTGTTTACTTCATATAATTTTGGTTTTGTAAATGGCAATTGTATGTTTTGTCGTGCAGTTATTGGAGATGTTAGGGGAAGAGGTTTGATGCTTGGAGTCGAACTCGTGAAGGATCGCCAACTGAAAACTCCTGCCAAGGTTGAGATTCTCCACATAATGGAACAGATGAAAGGTGACATTCTTGTATCTTCCTTCATATGTAGATGTAATATCTCGTCAGATCATAAAAAAGATGAGAAAGGTCTCATAAGTTGTGTTAAAGTTTGATATGCTCCACCGCGTACACAGTGGATTGATCTCTCTCGTTGCCTTCTATATGGATTTATGGACAGTTGACACCCCACCACAAGTTCTTGCTAACATGCCGTCTTTTCTTTGATTTGTAGAGATGGGAGTAGTGATAGGAAAAGGGGGCTTCTTCGGCAATGTGTTCAGGATCACTCCGCCTCTCTGCTTCACCAAGGCAGACGCTGGTTCGTTTCTACTTTCATCGGCACTCGAAACTCTCTTCTTTTTTTCTTGTTCTTAAGATAAATATACATGCATGTCTTTGGGTTTCAGATTTTCTTGTGGATGTAATGGACTATAGTTTGTCGAAATTGTGAAGCTCGCCGCTGAAAAATCCAGATAATAAATGACGGGACAAAGCCTCGACCTTGCTGCTAAAAACAAGGAAACACTGAGACATCACCTCGTTGTCTCTCTATCTCCGTTCTTCTATATGTTCTTAATGTATTTGTAATATCAACAACAATAACAGTACAATCCTGCCTGTCTTTTTCCTTGGGAAAACTTTATTTCTTGCCTATCTAAAATGCAACAACCTCGTGAATAGAACTTGAAGGATTCTAGATTCTAACGGTATTGGATTATTTCATGTTGTCAAACGGATTAAATCGAGCCGAATCTGAGAAAAATTTAAAGCTCAAGTAAGTTATATTCAAGTGGATTCGAAGTTTGAAATTTTTGATGTTTTTTGCTCAAAGTAGGTTTGAATAAAAGATCGAGTTCGGCTTTAAATATATGAATATATTTGTGAGTTATTTGAAAATAAAAAGTAGAAATATGTTTATTTAATTTATAATTATATTATATTTTAATTAAATAGTAAAGGTTGCGAATTATCAAATAAGACAATTTGGTTTCGTGTTCGTCTTGGATAAATTTGGACATCAAATTCGGTAATTTCATAAACAAATCAAATATATTTTCATCTAACTCGAAAAGCTAGTGATCCGCTTATCTCGCGATTATCATAGTATGATTTAATATATCTTCAAAAATAAGAACATAAATTGTGTTTTACATTGTTGTGAAAATCGAGGGTAAAATATCTTTAAATCCTCGTGCTCAAATTTGGATTTGAGATAAATATATCCGTCAGAAGGAAAATATTTTGCACTCCTTGATTTACATAAAAAAAATGTATGTGTTCTCTTGTCCCACATGTCCTTTTCAATGTGAAAATTAGGCATAGATAATTGATATCAACTATCTTAGATAGGATACAAAAACAGATGTTCAATGTATTAAAATCTTTGACATATATATCTTTTACATTTCATCTATCTAAAACTGAAGTGTAAATCATGATTTTGTACCAAATTCGAGTCAATTGATACCATAAATATATAATCAATATGTTGATTTGATATTTTTGTAACTAAAGTAAAGTTTACCGACCTAAACTTAGCAGTATTTCAAAATCGACCTAAATCTAACATCTTCTCAAAAACCACTCAAAATCATCACAAGTCGTAAAAATCTTTAACGTAAACTTAAATCATAAACTTAATTTAAATTGCGGAAAGCTAGTGCTGGTCATCAGGTTGTGTGCACTTTCAGTCCAGCAAGATCAACCATCAAGTCCCTCAACAACATCAATATCGTGATCACCTGCATCGATAACACCTAGTGAGTCTAATGACTCAGCAAACCATAATCTTGGTAACGAGTAATACATATACATCCACATGGAACATTGAAAATACTTTTACGTAACATAAATTTTCATGAACATGCATAAACACAACATTTTTTCTTTCATCATATACATTTTCCTCTTCATCAAATACGTATACGTTTTTCTTTTATTGAATTCGGATCGTTAATTGTGACTTTCATATTAGCTGAAGGTCGATGGATCTATCTACGTGTAACTACAGTACTGGGCGGTGGGGACATGAGCGACACTCTCACCCGTCAACTGAGCTTTGACCTTACATATTATCATAATCGTCGTATCAACGTATTACTCACAATCACTTCACCTCCTTCAACTTTTCGTATTATCACCACTAATAAAAATTCAAACATATAATAATTATTATTTTTAAATCAAGCATGCAGCGTATTTTTTAGCATTATTTACAGTATTCAGGGCACTGCTAGGACGTCTACTATTTTTAGGTATAAAATGACCGTTTTACCCCTAGACTTAGAATTTCTCGATTTTTGATTTTTTTTCTTACTTGCGTTAACTCTAGACCATCCCAAATAATTATTTAAGCTTAAATTAAATTTTTTATATTTTTATTTAGCTTAAATTCGAGGCTTTTGATTTAATTTCATAATTATTAATTCGTAGAGCGTTTAGTTCCCGAATTAATTCAAAATTTATTATTTAAATCCCAAATTTTAAACATAAACTTTTTATACCTAAATTACCCTCGTGAATCATGATTCGATCCCCGTGGACCATGGTTCAACCCTTTAGCCTTTTAAACCCAATAACCGAACCCTAGCTTACCCTTCGAGCCACTTCACATTTTCTTCGAAACACCCTCGAGCCACCTCGAGCAAGCCCCTGACCAGACCACCTAGGGACCCTATGGACAAGACCTGACCCACTTAACCAGCCCCTATCCTGTTGCACTCCCTGCTCGAACTGAGACAAGCCACGTGATATCCTCACTTGCGAGCTAGGACTCCTACGCCTCTATGACTCCTCACCTGAGCCATCACCCAAGCCCAGACCCTCGTGACCCTCACTAGACCACCCTTAGACCTAGCCTGGACCCCCTGGCCAGGTCGTGGTTGTTAGAATAGGTGTCCGGCAAGCCAGCTTGTGGCTCAAGCTTTATTGACTATAATGTAAAACAATCTTTATTTTAATAATATTTTACGATTTTATTCGATTATGACATTATACTTTATCTGTATACCCATGCAAGCTGCATAGATAAAGTACTAGAATATACAATAGGTACCATGAGGTCTGCGTCGCAACGTAAGATCATGAAACTCATTAGGAAGTGTACCATATATTCTAAACAGGTTCCTAGTCGAATCAGACGCCTAAAACAAGGTTAAAGGTCGCTCGAGCTTGAGACTAGCATATGTGATGTAAACGTCATGTTTCATTGGCAAGGGCATGGAGATGTCAATCCACACAGATGGGTGATCATATGATGATGCACTGAACAACCTCCCTCGGACTGTCCAAGTGGTTCTCACTTATCGAGTGGAATAGTACGCAGTTATGGTTATACACCATTATTCCTTTGACCCGGGACAATGTAGGGGCTATACGTACTAGAATGTACTTTGATCCGTTTACCGACTCCATTGAGGGTCATCAGGTGGCGAGGTTGGGTGTAGTTTCGAAATACGTATGAGCAAATGCATTGTGGTCGAGGATTCACCGTTCGCCTACGTATGAAGATATCCTATGTGATCTGATGAGTTAATAGTGCAAAGAGTCTCTAGCCAGAGCAAGAAATGTGCTTTAGGGAAAGATGTTTTCCTAGTTGCACATACCATGCCACTATTGGTACTCAAAGATAAATCACAACGTTATCGAATTCATATGCAACTCTCGATATACCAATGGTTGCAAATTCGATCGGGATATATGTGTTGAAAGGACCGTACTGTATGCTAACCATGACTAAAGGTTCTTGCAAGCACTATCAGTGATACCTAGGGGAGCATGGGGCGATGCTACTAGACGCTCTTACCATGATCCGATAGGTGCAATCAAAAATGAGCTCTGACATTCTTGATCAAGGAGTTGATGAAAAGAATGAGGTTAACTAGGGTAAACCCGATTAAGAATAAATGTTATTCTGAATCACATGGAGATGTGGACCCACGGCTAGCTATATCCCTGAACCATTGAGGGTCACACAAGTATCGGATTCTGTGTTTCCGTTGAGATAGTCAAATTTCAAGGAGTTGGAATTTGGCGACTATAGTTTGATGGAAATCAAACAAGAAGCTTATAAAGGAGTTTATGAACTGATTCTATATGATGGAAGAAATGAAAGTTGTCATGATTGCTGAATAAAGAAGGAGAGTGGAACTACCTATTTTGTGAAGGAGTTCACTAAAACTGGAAGCTGCCAAATATAGTAAGTTCTAAATTTGGTAAATGAAATTTTGATCTTCGAAATTTTTAATTTTCATTATATGAACAAGATTTATATCCTTGGTACATCGGTGCTTTCGGATCGTCGATCAGGGTTATAATGAGTTCGGAATCATTTTTTAAGTAGATTTGGAATTTACTAATTAAATAATTGTGCTAGTAGTGGTGACTACTAACATGCATAAATTCCCATAAATATTTTAGAGTAGTCTAAAATTAAATTAACTAATGGGTTAGTTTATAAATTAAATAATAGTTATTTAATTTAATACATATATACATGTATATATTTTATATGATGATATAAAATATGTGTATATGATATTATTATATAATGTATTATTAAATGTTAACAAATACATTATATATTAATTATATGGGAGTTTATAATATAATGAGATTATTAGAGTCCTTGTGGGAGAGGGACTCCTAATTAGATTAGGAGTCTCACTCTATATATACACCACTAGGACTCATATTAAACTAACCTAGTTTTTGCACACAAAAGAAAAACAAAAACTCTCCTCCCCTTGATAAAAACTCTCGGCCACCAAGAAGAAAAAATAATAAAAATTGTTGGCCTTTTGGGTTTTCTTCCAATCATTGCATAATCTTCGGATTTTGAAAATTCGGAGATTGCAGTCTCAACGCAAGAATTGTTTGGAATTACTAGTGCAATCCAAACAAAGAATTCAGTTTCTGATCGTGGACCCAATTAGACAATCAAAGGAGAAGAGCCGTTCGTAGAATTTACAAGAAGGACTATCTCCGCGTATAAATCGGAATAGTTTGGAGTCCAGCGTTTTAAATGCAAAAGTGTGATTCTAAAACACCCTATGAATGGTTTTAAACACACGATGCCAAAGAACAAAATTTTTAAACTTCCGCTGCGTCTTGGGTGCGAGAACACGATGTCCCAACAGTGGTTCCCCTTTTGCGCCGCACAACCCTCGGCTGTGTGGGAAGAGCCCCATCGTGCATGGGCTCTTCCTCGGCTGTCGGGCTTGAGTCCTAGCGTGGCTAGGACTATTCCTCACACCTAGCTGTGTCTAGACCGATCCCTGGTCAAGCCCTGGTTGACCCGTGCGCTGGTTTTCCCCCTAACCATATCCTTGGTGCCCAACATGCAATATTTTCGTTCCACCCCTATCCCCTTCATGTGCAGCCTTTAACCATGACTCGTGTGACTTCTAACACGCTGGAAAATCGTCTCCTCAAGCCACCCTAACATGGTAGCCCCTTAATGCAACAATATCATAGGTTTTGGATCATGAACACATAAGTTCTTGTCATGTTAAAGCATAAAAATGAAAATAAAAGCAAGGCCAACATCTTTTTTCATGCAAACACAATTCAAACACGTAATATGGTGTGTTAGATGAGAAAAAAGAGATTTATGACGTGCTTTGCGTAGTTTACGCACAACAAATAAGTTGAGATGCGGAGAACGGCGACGAACGGACCCCTTGTTTGATTTTCTACCAAGAAAACGTGATTTTCCTCCTTCAAAGCTTCGTGTGTGCGTGTGTGGTGGCTGCTAGGAGTCCTTGTGTGTGTGTGTGTGAGGGGAGAGGGGCGTGTAGTATGTGGGTTATGGGGTAGGGTTTAGGCTTTTTATTTTGATTAAAACACATGGTGTAAGACTAGACCCATTAGTCTAGTATATTAGGCCCATTAAGCCATTAAGAAATATTTAAAATATTTTGTTTAGGAAATATTGTGAAAATATTAGCCGAGTTCTCAAAAAGTTCATATTTTCGTCGAAAATCGAATACCGTTAAAAATTACGGCTCGGCGTATAAAATCACCTCAAAACACCTTATTCTCAAAAATATCATATAGCATAAACCTTATTTTAAATAATTAAAAACAATTGTTTAGTAAAAATATTTTCCCTTTTTCAGCCCTCGATCTCCGTTCCTCGATCGCATCTCGAATAATCTTTAAAAATATTGTTTTATGAATTCTTCCAATAAACCCTATTTTTAAACATGTAATCATACATATCATAATTAATTCATGCTATTAAATCATTTAATTAGTCATTTTCCATTTTCTTTAGATTTGAATGCAGTTGGATTACGTCATCTTATTTTCGGACCTTACAATTCCTACCTCCCTTAAATAAAATTTTGTTCTCGAAATTAGACTTACGGAATAACTCTGGGTAGTGACTTTTCATGTCCATCTCGGTTTCTCAAGTAGCTTATTCCTCCGAGTGATTTAGCCACTTGACCTTGATCATTGGTATGATTTTGTTTCGGAGTCTTCCTTCTTGCATAGCCAAGATTTGTATGGGTCTTTCCTCATATGTCATATTCGGAGTCAACTGCAGTGGCTCATTATTTAGTACATGTGAAGGGTTTGACATGTAATTACGCAGCATCAAGATGTAGAATACGTTGTGTACTCTGGCTAGCATCGGTGGCAACGCCACTCTATAGGCTAGTGTTTTAATTTTCTCCAAAATCTCAAATGGCCCTATGAACCTCGGACTAAGCTTTCCTTTCTTGTCAAATCTCATATCACCCTTCAAGGGTGCTACTTTCACAAATACATGGTCGCCCACTGCAAACTCCAACTCTCTTTGATGCTTGTCGGCATAGCTCTTTTGTCGGCTTTGTGCAGTCTTAATCCTATCCCGAATTTTGACTACTAGCTCCGTTGTTTGCTTGATCAAGTCCGAACTAAATTCTCCTCGTTCGCCAACCTCATCCCAATGTATGGGTGATCTACATTTCCTTCCATATAGTGTCTCGTAGGGAGCCATTCCTATAGATGATTGATAACTATTGTTATAGGTGAACTCCACTAGAGGTAACTTAGGTTCCCAACTTCCTTGAAAATCAATCACACAAGCTCGGAGTAGATCCTCCAAAATTTGAATCACCCTTTTTGACTGGCCATCGGTTCGAGGATGAAATGTTGTACTGAATAATAATTTAGTCCTCATCGCTGCATGCAAACTCTTCCATAAATATGAAGTAAATCTCGAATCTTTGTCAGAAACGATAGACACTGGAATCCCATGCAGTCAAACTATCTCTCGAATATACAACTCGGCATACTGTGTCATGGTGAATGTCGTCTTGATATGTAGAAAATGTGCAGATTTCGTAAGACGATCATCTATAACCCAAATGGCATTGTATCTCTTTATAGTCCTCGGCAATTCCACAACAAAGTCCATAGTGATATTTTCCCATTTTCACTTGGGAATAGGGAGTGGCTTAAGCTTTCTCGCTAGCCTCTGATGCTTGGCTTTAACTTGTTGACATGTCAAACATTCGAATACAAATCGAAGCATATCTTGTTTCATGCGCGGCCACCAATACAATAATTGAAGATCCTTGTACATCTTCGTGTTTCCAAGACGAATGGAATATGGCGTGTCATGAGCTTCTCTCATAATGACCTCCCTCAAAGAATCGCCACTAGGAACCCAAAGTCGATATCGATATCGAACTATACCATCCACCTCATAATACAGCTTCCGGTCTTTTGCTTCATCTCTCACTCTCCACATTTGCAATTGTTCATCAGAAGACTGTCCCTCACGGATTCTATCTTTCAAAGTTGACTATACTGTCATGGTGGCAAGATTATGGGCCTCGCCCGTAGCATATACTGCAAGCTCGAATAGTTGTATCTCGGACTGCAGTGGCCTCCGAAGTGATAATTGGGTAATGACTGCTGTCTTTCTGCTCAGTGCGTCTGCTACTACATTAGCTTTTCCCAGATGGTAGCTAATGTCACAGTCGTAGTCTTTTACCAATTCTAGCCATCTTTGTTGTCTAATATTGAATTCTTTTTGGGTGAAGAAGTATTTCAAACTTTTATGGTCGGTGAAAATCTTGCACTTCTCTTCATACAAATAATGTCTCCAAATCTTTAGTGCAAATACCACTGCGGCGAGCTCAAGATCATGTGTGGGGTAATTCTTCTCATGTACCTTCAACTGCTAGACGCATATGCTATAACTCGGTCATTTTACATCAGAAGTGCACCCAAACCAAGTTTCAAAGCGTCTGTATAAAGAACATACTCTCCTTGCCCTGATGGCATTGATAATATTGGTGTTGAAATCAAAGCTTGCTTCAACTTGTCAAAACTTTCTTGGCACTCGGATCCCCATATAAACTTTGCAATCTTCTTTGTCAAGGCGGTCATGGGTACCGCAATAGATGAGAATCCTTGAATAAACTTTCGGTAATAGACAGCTAGTCCCAATAAACTATGGATCTCGGTTACTCTCTTAGGTATGGGCCATTCTTTTACTGCCTCAACTTTGCTTGGATCAACCTCCACTCCATCTCTAGAAATGATGTGGCCTAAAAACGCCACTCTCTCGAGCCAAAACTCGCACTTGCTGAACTTTGCGTATAATTTCCTATCTTTTAGTACTTGCAGTTCTGTCCTCAAATGCCGACTATGCTCCTCTTTACTCTTTGAATATATCAAAATTTCATCAATGAAGACTATAACAAATTGATACAGATACGGCTGAATTACGTGATTTTTGAGATCCATGAAGATCGCTGGCGCATTGGTCAACCCAAATGGCATGACCATATACTCATAATGCCCATATCGAGTCCTTAACGCTGTCTTATGAATATCGGACTCTTTAACTTTCAACTGATGGTATCCAGAACGAAGATTTATCTTCAAGAATATCGATGCTCCTTGCAATTGATCAAATAATTTTTCAATTCTCGGTAAGAGATATTTATTCTTGATGGTGACTCTATTCAGCTCTCGATAATTAATGCATAGTCGCATACTACCTTCCTTCTTCTTCACAAACAATACTGGTTCGCCCCACGGAGAACAACTAGGGCAAATAAAACCCTTGCCCAATAGTTCTTGAATTTGATCCTTTAACTCTTTCATTTCAGTGGGCGCTAGACGATAGGGAGCTTTAGAAATTGGTACGGCGCCCGACATCAACTCAATTGAAAATTCCACTTAACAGTCCAGTGGAATTCCAGAAACGTCCTCAGGAAAGATGCTAAGAAAGTCTCTAAAGACTTCAACATCCTCTATCTTCGGTCTATCGGGAACATGTGCGGAAGTAACACATGCTAGAAAAGTTTGGCATCTTTGTCTCGGAAGTACGATGAGATCTGCCCGAACCACCTCTTTATGCAAACGAAGCTCCAGATTCTTCACAATGCTCGTAGTGACCATTTGATCACCGGAAGGAATAGAAACCTTGAAGCCTAATCCTATATCCTCGGGTATAATATTTTGTCGCTTGACGAATGTCTCAGACATTAATGAGTGTGTTGCCCCCGAATCCAGCAATGCATAGGTAGTTACCCCTAGAATGAATATCCCTCATGCGACGAATACACCGTCAAATCTATTCGTGTTGAGGTTTAAGGAATTTCTATCATTATTTTCCTCAAAATTTTGAAAATTATGAGATTGGGCCCTAATACTTCTCGAAAATAATTGTAGTTTAACCCCTTTAATTTTAGAAGTTTGCACTTTCATCCCTTGAAGTTTCGAATCATTCCATTTTTCCCCATAAATTTTGGAAAAATTGCATTTTGCTCCTTAAGTTTCAAATTTTACCAAATTTGGCCCTAAACTTTCAAAAATTTCTAATTTGACCCTCATAATTTCGATAATTCTGAAAACAACCCCTAGTTGGTTAAGATTTGCAAAACAACCCCTGATTTTTCGTAAATTACCATTTAGTCCCTGAAATTTTCAAAAATTCTCTATTTCACCCTAGGATTTTTGTTTTTATTAATTTCAATCCTAGGACTCTTCGAAATTTTTGGATTAGCCCTTTAGAATTCTCGGATTTGCAATTATGCCCCTTGAATTTCAGATTTGGAAATTTAGTCCCCATAGTTTTCGGAAAATTCATTCATGCCCAAATTTTTTATCATTCTCAATTTTAAGCCTTAACACTCTTATTTGGATTTAATTACTTCCTTGCATAATTAAGGTTCACAATTCATGCTCAATTTCCATAATTTCTAAGGTCATTCCCTAAATCCATCTATTGTAGTGCATGCAACCTAATTTTTTTTTCTAAGTTCTTCTTAATCCCAAATCAATTCTCATAACCAATTTAACATTTAATGCAATATAAGCAATATAAAAACGTTAAATAACCACGTTACCAGTAATTAGGGTCGTGTCTGGCTCCTCCTCGTTTTCCTCAGCATGCATAACATAATCTCTTCCCACTGTTGGTCCCTTTTACTTCGGGCAATCAGCAGCCTTATGCCCTTCCTCCCTGCATATGAAGCACTTGTATGTCCCCCACATGCACTTGACAAAATATAAGTGATTGCATTCCTTGCACAGAGGCCTCTCAACAGGTTTTGGTGCTCCAAGTTGTGGTGGTTTTGGTGGTCCTGGCTTCTTCACTTGCTCTTGGGGCTTTTGCTGCCCTTGAGGTCTGGGAGGTCTCATAAATGGCTTCTTATTCGGCTGAGAACTCTGCTGGTTTTGCTGCTTTTTGCATTGCATATCAAATTCAATATCTTTAAAAGCTTGCTCGGCTTGGAATGCATAGGCAGTGGCAACTGCATAATCCGCCGGTCACATCATCATAGTATCACGGCATATAGTAGGTCGTAGACCATCCAGAAAGTGCCTAAGTTTCTCCGCATCATCTCTAGCAATAAGGGGCACAAAGTAACAACCCCTATCAAACTTCATCACAAACTCGGCCACAGTCATGTCCCCCTGGCTGAGATTCATGAACTCCCTCTTCAAGCGTCCTCGGATGTCGGCAGTGAAGTATTTCTCATAGAAGATTTCCTTGAATCGAACCCAAGTAAGTGTAGCCAAATTAATCGCATGCTCCGTCCCTTCCCACCAAAGGGAAGCATAGTCTCTAAACGTATAAGTAGCACACCTAACGCGGTCAGCATCTCCGATGTTCAAGTAGCGAAAGTTCACCTCGAGTGATCGAATCCACCCCTCAGCAGCAAATGGGTCGGTGGTGCCAGAAAATTCCTTCGGACCGAGCCTCCGAAACTGATCATAAACGTAGTGCTGAGGCCTCAGAGCATGCTGAAACTGCTGCTCAAAGAAGCGTGCCATGCCCTCCAGTGCACAAATAGCAGCATCCCCATTAGGAGGTGGTGGTTCATTCACTTGACGATCCTCAATATTCTCGGCTTCCTTATCGGTACTAGCTGCGTGTCTAGGAGGCATTATATCTGAATGTTTTCCAAATTCTAAACATAACCAACATGCATTTAAATCTAAGTTTTCTAATCATGCAGCATATACTAATCTCCTTTTAAGCAAATTTTAGCATATATAACATTTAGTCTCAAAAAGCTATTAAACATGTAACGTAAGCATATAATCCATGTAATCATGCATGTATCATCAATAATACAACCAACTATATTTGAAAATCCCAAGGAAATTAATTCAAAACATAAAATCGTAAATTGTTTACCAACCTAAAGTTAGCAATATTTCAAAATTAACCTAACTATAACATCCTCTCAAAAACCACTCAAAATCATCATAAGTCGTAAAAATATTTAACGTAAACTTAAATCATAAACTTAATTTAAATTGCGAAAAACTAGCTCTAGTCATCGGGTTGTGTGCACCTTCAGTCTAGCAAGATCAACCATCAAGTCCCTCAACAACATGAAAAGCGTGCTCACCTGCATCAATCACAATTAGTGAGTCTAATGACTCAGCAAACCATAATCTTGGTAACAACTAATATATATACATCCACATGCAACAATGAAAATACTTGTACGTAACATAACTTTTCATGAACGTGCATAAACATAACATTTTTTCTTTCATCATATACATTTCTCTTTTCATCATATACGCATACATTTTCTTTTTATTGAATTCGGATCGTTAATTGTAACTTTCGTATTAACTGAAGGTCGATGGATCCATCTACGTGTTACCACAGTACTGGACGGCGGGGACATCAGCGACACTCTTATCCGTCAACTGAGCCTTGGCCTTACATATCATCATAATCGTTGTATCATCGTATTAGTCACTATCACTTCATCTCCTTCAACTTTTCGTATTATCATCACATATAAAAATTCAATCATATAATAATCATTTTTCTTTTAAACCAAGCATGCAACATATCTTTTAACATTAACGTTTCGTCATAAAATTTCGTAACATTTGAAATAAGCATATTATCATTATATACAGCATTCAGGGCACTGTCAAGACGTCTACTATTTTTAAGTGTAAAATGACCGTTTTACCCCTAGACTTAGGATTTCTCGATTTTTGACTTTTTCTTACTTGTGTTAACTCTACCATCCCAAATAATTATTTAAGCTTACATTAAATTTTTTATATTTTTATTTAACTTAAATTAGAGGCTTTTGATTTAATTTCATAATTATTAATTCGTAGAGCATTTAATTCCCGAATTAATTCAAACTTTATTATTTAAATCCCAAATTTTAAACAAAAACTTTTTATACCTAAATTACCCTTGTGAACCATGATTCGACCCCCGTGGACCACGGTTCAACCCTTTAGCCTTTTAACCCAATAACTGAACCCTAGCTTACACTTCGAGCCACTTCACATTTTCTTCGAGCCACCTCGAGCCAGCCCCTGACTAGACCACCTAGGTACCCTATGGACTAGACCTGACCCACTTAACCAGCCTCTAGCCCGCTGCACTCCCTGCTCGAACCGAGACAAGCCACACGATATTCTCACTTGCGCGCTAGGACTCCTAAGCCTCTAGGACTCCTCACCCGAGCCACCACCCGAGCCCAGACCCTCGTGACCCTCACTAGACCACCCGAGCCACCACCCGAGCCGTCGTTCCCCTTTTGCGCCACACAGCCCTCGGCTGCGTGGGAAGAGTCCCATCGTGCATGGGCTCTTCCTCGGCTATCGAGCTTGAGTCCTAGCGTGGCTAGGACTCATCCTCACACCTAGCTATGTCCAGCCCGAGCCTTGGTCAAGCCCCGGTTGAGCCGTGCGCTGGTTTTCTCCCTAACCGTATCCCTAGTGCCCAACATGCAATATTTTCGTTCCAGAACTATCCCTTCGTGTGCAGCCTTTAACCATGACTCATGTGACTCCTAACACGCTGGAAAATCATCCCCTCAAGTCACCCTAACATGACAGCCCCTTCATGTAACAATATCATAGGTTTTGGATCATGAACACATAGTTCTTGTCATGTTAAAGCATAAAACGAAAAGCGAGGCCAAAATCTTTTTCATGCAAACAAAATTCAAACACGTAATATGGTGTGATATATGAGAAAAAAGAGATTTATGGTGTGCCTTTGCGTAGTTTACGCACGACAAATAAATTGAGATGCGGAGAACGGCGATGAACGAACCCCTTGTTTGATTTTCTAACAAGAAAACGTGACTTTCCTCCTTCAAAGCTTCGTGTGTTCATGTGTGGTGGCTGCTAGGAGTCCTTGTGTGTGTGAGAGGGGAGAGAGGCGTGTAGTATGTGGGTTATGGGGTAGGGTTTAGGCTTTTTATTTTGATTAAAACACATGGTGTAAGCCTAGACCCATTATTCTAGTATATTAGGCCCATTAAGCCATTAAGAAATATTTTGTTTAGGTAATCATGCATATCATAATTAATTCATGCTATTAAAACTATTTAATTAGTCATTTTCCATTTTCCTTAGATTTGCATGCAATTGGATTATGTCATCTTATTTTCGAACCTTATATAAATGATACTTAAATATCATATATTAATAGCATGTTTCAATATTTTATACCAGTTTTCATATAGGAAAAGACATGTGTACCAGATAGAGCAATTTTTTTCCCTTGGATCACGTTATCTATTACTTGTTCTACGACCTGGTAATGCATTATGCATTCATGAAATTAAAATATTTAAACAAGTATCTATTTCGTGGGATTTTATTTAATGATTTAATGTCAAATTTTTAATTTTTGTATCAAAATTATATTTTATTTACGTGTACTATTTCAAAATATAAGATAAAGAGTTAATTATTTTTTTAAATAAATTTTTTGACTTACGAGGAAAAAGTAATATCGAAATATAGCAAAAAATTTATATTATTAGATAAAAAAGAATAATTATCGTAAATAAATAATAAATAAGATAAATTGGAGATAAATTTCCAAACCAAAACATAAATTTATCATAACTTTCTATAAAAAAAACATTGTTTAAACTCCCTAAACAATCAAAATGACAAAAATACCCTTATATTTGTTGAGTTGAAGTGATTGATTTGTATGTGCCAAAAACAGTATCAGAGTCATGATAAAATTATTTCAAACATACAAAATTATTATTACCGAGTAATTAAATGTTTGAGGAGAAGATAGAAGTAGCACGAATCATGTCTTGGATTCATATCGGAGGAATCCAGATTATAATAAAAGCTACTTTTAAAGAATGAATAGATTGACACATCAATATTGCTATATGCGATAAACGAATGGGTAACCTTCAAGATTCAATTCTGGAAACTATATCAAGGAATCTCTGTTCAGCGAAAATTGTAAGGGTAATTTGGTAATTATCCAAGAATTGCCTACAATCTCGCAGATCGAGATTTCAGCTGAGCTTTGACATTGTGTCAAAACTTTAAAAAAAAGGCCGATGAAATATGATAATAGACGATATTCTATTACCTATAAAATTTCATATGCTATATCTAATGCACATCATTAAAAATTGTATATTAGATATAAGTTTATTGAAATACTAGAAATATTTGGAAAATTTTCTCAAGCTATTTATCCAGAAAGAATCGATTTTCATTTAATAAAGGAAACAAATATTCAGATCCAAGAAAAACCGATTCAACAAAGAAGTCAATCTTAGACTAGAACAAAGAAGACTATCTTCTCAAAGAGATAGAATAACAAGTCACAGGTGAGAGAAAACATATGTCCAAGAAGACCAACTGAGAGCAGATAGTTTTTCAACAATAGGAAAACTTAGACATTCGGAAGGATGGAGGGAAGTCGAAATAATATTTGATATTACAAGACAAATAAATCAATTTTCTTGTAATAATATATATTATTTGGAACAACATATGATAGGAACTTACCAATGAATTATCAATATCGGATAATTGGAAGTTCACGTCAAAAGAATCCTAGAAAAAGAACCACATCAATTGGTTCTTGGGCTAAAGTTTCTCGAGAAACACAAACTTTGGAAACGATTGGAGAATGAAATGGAATTCATGGCAGATGACATAATGTGGAAAATCCAATTACCATGAGCCCATTCTTGATATACATCCCAGTAGGGTTGATAACCGAACAATATAAGACATAATATTTTGCTGATTATATTAATTCAGGAGCTAGAATCTGTACAAAAAAAGGAGTTTTTCCAAAAGAATTTGAAGAAGAACTACCTCAGATTGCTGGACGAGATTTTTCCAAACAAATCTTAATCTTATGTAAATGAATTAAGAAGACACAAATATTAATAGGAGATGTTGGACAAACACTTTAGTACGAGATAAAAACACCATCGATTTATTTTCATGATACAAGAGCTGACATTTTGTTAGGAGACAATTTCCTACAAATGTTTAATTCTTATATACAAGAAAATGAGACTAGAATATGTAGGACTCGTTTTACCAAAAGCTATAGCTGGTGGTAATGGTGCAACTCAAATCTTTAAACCGCACAACAACTCAAGCACCATGGTTCGAACGCTCTACCAAGTAGGGACAATTATTGCACCCAACAATCCCCCTCCCAATAATTGCACTTAAATTACCCAAGGGAAATCGAACCCGTGACCTTAACCCGTGACCTTGGTTCTGATACCAATTGTAGGACCGAGCGCTTGCCGCTTTAACAAAAGCTATAACTGGTGGTAATTGTGCAACTCAAATCTTTTAAACCGCACAACTACTCAAGCACCACGGTTCGAACGCTCTACTAAGCAGGGACAATTATTGCACCTAACAGAATATTAGTGTTCACAACACCATGTACCTCGTTCTAGCTTAACTGAAAAAACCTTATCAACTGAAATATTTTTAACTGATAGGACATCGGTTACAACTGATAATACCCTACTAAACTGATCGGCTGATCAGTTGACTTCTAATCAGTTGGTCATGTAATCAGTTAAAGTATCAGCAGACAGACTGACAGATCTTACCAAAGCGGAACAGAACAGTCTGAATACCTAGTACTACTGTCAGATAAAGTAACTATACGACGATTCAACGGATTTTTGTCATTAAATGTATTCAATACGACCGTTGGGATCGAAGACTATATATAGCTGATCGAATCAGTTGAAGAAGACCAGTAGTGACTACGAGTGAACACACAAAATAATCAAACTACAACCTTCAATTAGTTGCAATACTATTCACGAGTATTTTATCAAAATACAGATCACACACTCAAGCTCTATTTCCATTGTATTTATCAGTAGCATTCAGGCTACCAATTTAGAGTGTTCCAGTTAATAACTGTATAAGAGTTGTTAGACTAAGAGTTTCAGTTTGACAGTGTGTAAGACCAACTGAAGAGGATTATTACATTGTAATATATCAAAGTCTTTTAGTGAAATTCTATCTTTGTGATATAGGGGTGACGTAGGAGCATTTGAAGTCTCCGAACATCCATAAAAACTCTCGTGTTCATTTCAGTTACTATTTCAGTTTAAAATAAGTATTCAATCTATATTTCAGTCTTATTCTGCACTACTATCAGTTGACTCATCTATATCGACAAACAAGATTCTAGGATCGGTTTCTCAACTAACTGATTCAAATATCAGAAAAAAAATTCAAAATCCTAAGTGTTTATTCAACCCCCTTCTAAATAATTCAACTATCTTAACTGATCCTATCAAGTGGTATCAGAGCGGTTAATCTTGTCCTGAATACTTACAAATGCTAAAACTGATACAGATCATGATGTCTTCTTTCAACAAGATTCTAATGTTCTCCAAAGAATAATTTGACGATTAGAAGATAAGAATACATGCTTATCTAGCTGCTCAAGGTAATGACATGTGATATGTCATCACAGATGGACCGATGAAAATCATGAAAGCCAATACAACTGTTGCTCTGACTGATGGAGCGCCACACCAAATAGAGAAGTCACGAGATGAGTGGATCTCTGAAGACAAAAGAAAAGCTAACTTGGACAATGTGGCCAATGACATCGTTTATAAATCTCTGGACAAAAACACAGTTAGCAAAATCAAAATGTGTAAATCAGCTAAAGAAATCTAGGAGAAGCTGATTCAATTATGCGAAGGAAATGAGCAAACAAAGGAAAACAAGTTTTCTACGCTGTTCAGAAGTTTGACAACATAAAAATGAAAGCTAGAGAATCAATGAATGATTTTGATAAAAGAGTTAGCATCATAGTGAATGAATTGAATGCACTTGGAAAAGTGCACTGAAATAAAGAGATTGCCCTGAAAGTTATGTCTGGCCTTCCCAAAGAGTGGGATGTTAAAACCATGGTCATGAGGGAATCTAAGGATTTGAACAGGGTGGAATTACATGATCTATTTTCAGATTTGAAAGCCTACGAGTTTGAGATGAAAACCAGAGAAGGCGAGCCAACTGTTCCACCAGTTACAACTGCTTTAAGCGCAATGAAACTGGAGCCATCAGTTTCAACTGAAAAGTCAGCAGAAAATTTAAGTAATGATGCAATGTCATTGTTTGTAAGAAAATTTGAAAAGTTCATAAGGAAGAATCAAGGCTCCTTTCAAAGGAACTATCAAAGGAATGATCCCAAAGAGGAACCTAATGCGTGCTTCAATTGTGGAAAGACATCCATTTTATTGCTGACTATCCAAAGCCCAAAAAGGACAGTAGGAGATTAGTTGAGAAGGGAAAAAGCCCTTCGAGCACAGAAGAAGGTTCATGGATGAGAAGAAATCATCCAAAAAGAAGCATGAAGCTCTAGTAGCAGAAGAAAACAAGTCAAAGTGGGCTGACTCTGACAGTGAAGCATCCGAAACTGAGAGCTCAAGCAGCTCAAGTGATGAAGAGGAGGTGAAATGCCTCATGGCTGATGATGCAGAACTGGAGTCCAGCAGTGAGCATGTATTTGATTTTAGCTCAACTGATTTTATACGAGAAGAGCTTATTTCAACATTGCATGACATGATAAATGAGTACCGCAAACTAGCTATATCCTTTGAGGAAGCCAAAGAAAAGAAAAATGATCCTTAAACTGACATAGCTGATAGCCTTAAATCAGTTGAGAGCCTTAAATCAGTTGAGATTTTAAATGTCATAGAGAAGATTGCTAAGCTGATAAGTGATCTTATCCAGTTAACTGATTATTCGATAAATATTCTATATTAAGTGTTGTGACTGTTAAAATTACGCATTTAATTGATGTCTTTCAATGAATAGTAATTTGAAACGTGACCTCATGTAGTCCATTTCACTTCTACCCACTTTTTCATTACACGTACACACGATTTTATTCGATTTATTTTGGACTGACACGTGTCCAAAAATTTGAACAGTCACAAACATAAGTACTTGAACTCGCTTCATTTCAGTTTTTCTTTTACGTGCATTACAACTCTCAGAGCAAATCGAATACACAGAGCTTTTTCTGGCAGATATTCAAGCTATCAAGAATGGTAAACCAAGTCCCTGCATTCATTCTCAACGCAAAGGCTATTGACTTCGAATCAGTCCTATCTGTTAAGGACAACGCTATCAAAGATGTCTTTCTAAAACTTGAAGCAACTGGACTGAAGACATTTCTGGGACTTTCATCTCAAGAAATTTATCCCAAAGAGATTCAGGATCTCTATGCTAATAGCTTTATCTCTGTTGATGTCAAGATCACTACAACCGTCAACAGTCAACTGCTGATCTTTGAAGAAGACTCCTTCAGCAATCTCTTCCAACTTCCTTCTGATGGATTGGATAATATATCTGATGTAAAGACTTTTGATGTAGAGGAGATGCAAACGCTCTTATCTGCAGATGGACGGAAAATCAAGTTTTCCGACCCTAAGAAAGAACTGAAGCCAGAATTCAGTTACTGGCCGACATCGTGGCCAAGGGGCTGCTTGCCAAAGCAGGCTCATTTGATGCTCTCACATTGGAAAATTTTCAATTCATAACTGCCATCATGGCTGGAAATTGAAGTGGTCAGCTATAATATTCAACATCTTCAAGAACATGCTTCAGTCCTCCAAACAGTCTAAGAGATTTGCAGTGCCACTCAAATATTTGCTGAAAAACAACGGTTTGGTGGGTGATTCTTCTGAGAAACATCCAAGTTCAAAATCTTCAAAGATCAGAATGTTCAGCTACCAAAGCTCAAGCTGAACATATCTCCTGAGCAGTTTATCAAAGCAAAAAACGATATTGGGACGCAGGAGACTCCCAAATCAGTCAAGAAAATAAAGAAAATAGCTCAAAAAAAGACAATCAAAAGAAAAATGATTGTCAGTGAGACTGAATCAGAGAGAACTCCATCTCCAAAAATCATGAAGAAGCTCATGACTCTCAAAACCAAACCAGCAGCTATTTTGGAAACCATCCCAGCTGAAAGATTGAAACTGATTGGAGCTGAACAGCCTATCAGGGCCACACCTTTGAGGGCAGATCCAGTTGAGTCTTCAACTGAAAGTCAGTTACCACCTCTAACTGCTCAATCTAAGAAGATTTTCACCGAATCTGGTGATAAGTAAAAACAAGCAGGAGTCAAAGCTCCATTGATCTCCATCACTGCTCCAACTACTCTACCATTTTCCATACCGAAAGGAGTAGTGATAAGGGAGAAAGTGGATGCAACTGTATCAAGACTGAGTATCTCTCATGTCCTAACTGATCCGAAAGGGAAGGGCAAAATGATAGAAGAGCCCCGACCGACAAATTCAATTCAGACTCATATCGACCTGATATGGAAAGAGGTCAATGAGTTTTCTGAATCAAAGTTCAAAATTTACAATGAATGGGTCAGATTTAGGACCGGAGTTTTTTCCAAGAAATTACAGAAGAAAGCAGTTTTGAGGAAATTCATTTCTTTGGAGGCTGTAGTCTCGAAGGTAGTCAAAGATGCCTCGATTGTTCAAGCATTGGAGAGGGGTACGTATTTCTTTGATCTAGTGCGTGTCAAGAAACTAGCACAATTGCCTCACTAAGCTATGCCAAAATTATGATCCAACCAGTCCAACTGCTTTCAATAGCAGAGCAGTTCATAACCAGCTGGACACGGATCTACGATCACTGCAGATGAAGATTAAAACTTGGGAAATGGATCAAGAATTGACTATTCCAAAAAATACCTAAAGTACTTCATCTGAAGAGCAAGCTGAACAATCAGTCCAACATCCAAAACCATCCAAGGAATCAGTTGCTGCATCAACTGAGCCAGCAACTGCTTATTCTTCAAAGGATTCTCAACCATCACCTTCAGTTCCTCAATCTTCTACTGCAGATCTTCAACTCTACACTGATACTGAGTTATCACTACCAAACATCGACGAAGTCATACAATCAGTTGCCATTGATATTCAGCTGAATATTCTAACCAGAGAAGTTGTTAAAGAACAGAGCTTAACTGAACAGCCAGCCTCGGAGGCTATTTTGTAAGAAACTGAAGAACCAGTTCAGTCGGCCGCCACGACTGAACAAGCAATTCTAGCTGAAACTGAAGTGGTTCAGTTTCACAAGAAACCAACTGAAGAATTGCAAACTGAAGAGCCGACTACAGTATCAATTGATCCACCAACTGAAGAACAGATTACAGTATCAACTGAACAACCTACTGCTGAGTCTTCAAGCTCAACTGCTATTCAGAATCTCACTCTTCCTTCAGAACTTCAACAAGAAACAATACCAGAAGATGTTTTAGCATTGGTTACTATTGTGACTGAATCAACTAATAGAGCCTTGGTAGTCTTTAATCAAGAAGACAAGGAGCAGGAACCAGAATCCTCTGGAGCTATGTCTCCTGAGATACCCACGGCTACTGAATCTATGATTGAAGACATTCATTCCAACATTCTCAATCTGATTTCATCACTTTCTGACATCAAATCAACCCAAATGCTGCACACCTTGAACATTGATCCTATAAAAGAGAATACTTTGAAGAATTTACAACATGTCACAAAGAATGTTACTTCACTATTTCTCCAAATAGATCAGTTAAAGAAGGACCGAATGACGATTCAAGCTCATTTCCACGCTCAAGAAATGTTCTCAAAACGCATGGATTTCTTGCAAGACATAGTCACAAAGAGAATGGATTTGAAGCAAGAACATATAGTAAATGCCATATCAAATGTCACTTCGGAAGTTCGTACATTATCCAGTAGGGTTGATAAGTTTGACAAAAAAGGGGAAGAAGAAGAAAAAGAAGATCAGCATAAGCAATCCAAGAAGAGACATAGTCAACTGACTGATCAAGAACCAGCTGATAAAAGAGCAAAGAAATAGTAGATTAAGATCAGTTAGAAAACAGTCTCTATATTCTTATTCAGTTGAAGAGTTTTGCAGATTTTGTTGAATTTTTAGTCAGTTAGACGATTCTTTATTCTTTCATTACTTGTACGAATTTGTACATTGAAAGGGTTGCCAATAAAAGATTATTTTATCTACAAAGAGTTCAGTTTGATCAGTTCGTACTTTCTAAGTTTTGTCAAACACCTAAATTGAGCGTAAAATATTGAACAAACTGATCAAAAAGACTGAAAGGAACTGATCTAAATTACGCAAACTATTGGTTGCCTAACTGAAGATTAGTGCGCAGAAAATCAACGGCAAGCTAACTGAAGATTGTAGACGACTGGATGATCAGTTGGAACTGATCAGCTTCACTACAATCAGTTGAGAGCAATCATATTATCCTATCGGCTTTGTCAAAACTGATAAAACAGTTTTACCCATCATCAGTTAAGGAATGTAGCTATCAACCGACAAATTGTACAAAAGCAGACTACAACGTGTAGTGGGAACGCCGCATTTCAGCAATGATACATTGTACTACTGTCAGTAGAATGTCGACGTGGTAAACAACAGATATAAAGATTCATATCGCATTCATTGTTACCGTTGGAAGCAAAGTCTATAAATATTCAAAAAGAGCAACGGAGAAATATACAACTGTTCAATCAACCAGGCTGTTATTCTGCTGAAATCTCTTCACAAGCTTTCTGTTAATATTCAAAAGATTTCAAAGCTCACACTTAGCATATACATTCGTAGCATTCAAAGCTATAATTTGAGCTTACAAATACAAACACTTATTGTTGTATTATTCGATCTTATAGAGATCAGTTGTGCTAAGCAGTTTCAGATCAGTCTAGTAATATAAACTGTATCGCAACTAAGAGTTTCAGTTTGACATTGTTAAGTCCAAAACTGAAGTGGGTTTGTACAATTCTTTGTATTGATCAAAGTCTTTTATTGAATATCATATCTTCTAGATAGAAATGGTGACGTAAGAGTGATTGAAATCTCCGAACATCCATAAATCTTATGACTCTTAACTTCAGTTTTATTCTATCTGTCAGATTATTTCCGCACTTTCATTAGTTAACTGATCGACATTGACAAAAAAGATTCCCGAGCTCAGTTTATCACTAAACTTATTATATGAAAAAAGTGTAAAATTGTCAAGTGTTTATTTAAAACCCCCCTTCTAAACACTTCTTCACCAACCAACCGATCCTGTCAGAATGTTTGGATCGAAGTTTGAATGATACAATTTATTCGTCACTTGGGAAAGGGGGAATAAAACAATTAAGTGTTCTTGGCCATTAAATAATTGGAATTTATGAGTATAAATTCAAACGGGAATTATTATCGTGGAAACTTTGTGAAATCACTTCTCTAGATATTTTCTCTCGTTGATATTTCTCCATTCGGTTATTAGATTAATTATTTATTTGCAATTAAGTTGTTTTAAACAAACAAAACTTTTATTGATTTTTCTAAATAAAGTCGGGACTATTTTAATTACAAACACTGATATATTTTTACTTACACAATCCTCGTGGGAACGATACTTTACATACTTATATTAAAACTTGACAACCGAGCGCTTGCGAGCTGAAAATACGCAACATAGTGATATCATTTTAATGTTACGACTATATGTTAAATGTCCTCTGTTGACCGTTGGTCTGTCAGCCTATATAAATGAAGAAGTTGAAGAATGCAAAAGAAGAGCTCGTTGACTTTTGCACTCTACGACATACAAGCTTTTCAACCGCTATATTGCTATATCATTAAGCTTGGATACCTAAAAGATCTTGAGCGCACTTAAAATTTCATCTTTCATCGCTCATTCAAGCACGCACGCATCAGAAATTTATCTGATCATTCATGGATCAACCTCGTGCTATCCAAGCCTATTGTTTCTTCATGTCAGTGACCATTGGGTTGTTTGATTTACTGTGTGATCTAGTGAGCCTAGGGCTCTTAAATATCCAATAGTGTAAAATGATCATTAAGATTTCCAACACAAGCAGTGTGATAAGTCCTGGTTGGAGTGGGCTATTGGAAAAGTTTATAAAGCTAAAGTCTTTTAGTGGAATCCTTCCTGAAAAATAAAAATGCTTTCAATTATTTATCCATTCTCAAAGGATGATAGTAACAGTGTGTTATCATAGAATTCAAGGAGATTTGATGTGATTTGATTTAACTAGGTGAAATCTTTGAAAAATAGGTAAGATTTCGTGGAATTTCATGGAACTTGGGTCATAAAAAGAAATAAAAATATTGTGAGGCCCAATAACTATAGGCCCAGCCCATTTCTCATTTTATTTATTAAACCCAATTGATAGAAGAAAATCATATCGATCAATCCAGAAGCTCTTCCCCTGCCTTGCACTGTCGCCTTTCTTCTTCATTCTGCAGCAATCGTGCAGCGTCCCAGCGGCCAGACCTTTTTTCAGTAGGTTAGCACTTTTCTTTCTCCAATCTATTAGCTTTTTTCCTGCCATGAATCGGAAGGTTACGAGCTCGATCGGTCCTGTTTTCCAGCACTGTGCGTGAGCTTCGATTCGGTTCTATGTAAGATTTTTGGCTTCAATTCTTAGTTGTGTTTTGGTGGATTAGTTTGAGTAGTGGAAAATTAAGCTTCTCCCCTAATTTCCAGCTCGTTTTTCAGATCATGAACAGTGTTTCCGGCGACGTTTTCGGCGAGCCATCTTCGCGAGATTACTATTGTGTGTTTAGGCTTCGTTTCTGGAGGTATTAGCTTGAAATTTCATATTATTAAGGGTTAATAGGCTGCCCGGATTTCGAATTTTAACCGAGCCGATGTATTTTGGTTTAGTCGTTTGGTATTCATTGTATTGAAGTGTATAGTGAATTTATATTGTAGGTTATATCGTTGGACGAGTTCATTCGATAGTCCTTAAGAAATTACTGTGGTATTGTAAGTTGAAGTTGAGGTACGCTCAAACCTATATCATTATGACGCTTATATTGGCGTGTAAGAATATTCGGTGAATGTTATTTGCTATTACGTGCTTTGAATGTTTATTCTGATGCATTCATGCATAAATTATATTGACATAACATATTGAGCCTTGACTCCTTTGACGGCGATTTATGTTGATTCTGTTGAGATATATTGAGTCATCAGAGAGACGAGTGGGTTAGGATTAGCCACATTCCCAGATGACAGCTAGGGACGAGCGACTTAGCTACTCGCATTCCCGATGCTACGTGCATGGACGAGCGGCGATTTGATGCTGCATTCCTGGCACGGGTGGCCACTGTTACTGTTGATGATGCTATTTGTTTGGACTCCATTTGATATCCGTTATTCCATTGTTACCATTCATGCATCGCATATCATTGCATTTACTTGGTATTATTACATGTCTTTTATATACGCCGTGATTTTACTGGTTTGTCGTACTGGGGTCCGACCCCTGTTTTCTTTTTATGTTGTGGTTGTTTTTATGCCATAGCAGGTCATTCCAGGGGATTTGACGCGTTTGGTGGAGCGTCAGCGAGTGGTACCTAGTAGTCAGTCGGTTTGTGTCAGAGTTCCCAGATATTTATATATATTATGCTGGTTTGATACATTTGCCCGGGAGATGCCCTGTGTAGCTGTGTGGTGATATTTTTATGTTGTTTGGGATTTTAATTGTGGTATGTCGTGTCTAGTCCTGGCCAGTGCGGCTGTAGGATGTTTGTGTGGTTGATTGTGAATTTGATGTTATTTTCGAGCGTATAATGTTATTGTTGTGTTTTGAAATTTTTGGGAGGTCATGCCGAAATTTCTGTAGTCCCAAATGAACCTTTTAAACTAGTTTTCGCTGTTTACACCATTTAATCCTGGTTGTTTGATAATTAAATATTAATTAAGAGCACGGGCCTGACAAATATTTTTACTAATAAATTTTTATAACTTGATTATAAATTTTAAATGTTCTTTTCAAATTTTATAAAGTATAATTTATCCAAAAATACATATTATCAATTCACAGACATTTATATCACATATATTTTTTAGAAAATTATTTCAAAATAAATTTTAATATTTTGTATTAAAAAATTCTATAAATAAGACATTTCTATTAAAAAAAACTTGTTGTTTTAATAGTAAAAACTTAATTTATCAAAATTTGATAAATTTATTTTTAGTGATAAACTTTATAATTTTTGAATTATTAAAAAATTGTTCAATTTAAAATATTTTTTATATGTTCGAAAATAATTTTTTTCTTTGATAAAAAAATAGGAATATTTCTATAAATATTTTTAATAAACAAATCATTTTAAAAATAGGAGATTTTCTTACATAGCCTCCATCAAATTGATATAATCAATTTTAACCTTCAATTAAGTTAATTTATCAAAATAATCTTTTTATTATATCAAATTACAAAGATATTCTTTAAACCCTACTCACCATCAATTTCTCTCACAATCTCTTTTTTTCTTTCATCAATTACATACGTTAGGAGCTTCGAAGCACATCCATTCTAGTTCTTCAAACACGTATGAATTTTATTTTTTTGTCCACCTAATTTTTTTTACACAAATAATGATTAATTTTTTGTTTATAATAATATATATGCATATATATGGCAAAACAATTTTGTTTCTGTCAAATTGTTGAATATATTTACTCCAATAAAATTTTTTAATTTTGATTTTAATTTTTTTTAAATTTTACTTGATTATTGTCATTATTTTTCCATAATTTTAAGTTTTTTTAATTAAGAATATTTTTAAGTTGAAATAAATGGATGATTTGCGATTTATTGTAATTGAAATATGTGTGAATTTTTTGAAATATGTGTGAATTCTTTTATTTGTATGTATTAATGAGTGGAAGATTCGCGATATATTGACTCCAACAAGAATATTTTTAAGTTGAAATATGTTTGAATTTTTTTTATTTATATGTATTAAAATGTGTATATTTATGTGTTATTGCTGATTGTTGAAATAATTCTTTTGTTGAGTTCTTGGAAACCATACAAACTTATCACATAAACTCGAGTTCTAGGATCAAATTATTGAGAATTGATGGAATGTCACAAGGTTATGGTGGACTCGAACCGTCTCCGATGGAACCTCCTATGTTGAGTTTAATATTCTTAAGATTAGATTTCAATTAGTTATCAAATATTGAATGACACAAGTTTAAAAGTGCATAAAATTTGATAACAGAGATTGAACAATGATTGTAAAGTAACTTACTTGAGATAATGAACAGAAATGTAAAGAAATGGCGGAGAAGGGGAATGAGGTCCATGACAATTGGCATGAATCTGCCTTTTTATTTATTTATTTTTTCTTGATAACTAGGCAGTAAAGAATTAGAGCAAATAATTTAAAATAAAAAAGAGTAATATAGGATATTTCAATGATATAAGACATAATGTAAAATGTTTAGTAAAGAAGATCATTTTTAAAATTATGATTTTGAAATGGATTAGAACAATCAATTTTCTTTTAAAAAAATAGTAATACAACATTTTTTAATACAAAATAAATTAGTTTTAGTTGTTAAAACAAATTCCAAATTACATTTAAAATTTTACCAAACATCCAAATAGAATTCCAAATTCATAAATTTAAAATCCAAATTCCAAATCCAAATCCAAATCCAAATCTCATTTTTTACATGTCTAAACATACTATAAGTAGGTAAGTTCGACCCTACCAGCGACCCTACCAGTAATGGAAGTTCCTGAATCCATTTATTTTCTGACACATGGCATCTATTTTTTTCCCTTAAAAAATTATAAATCCTTCCTCGGTTGTAGGTCTCTTTAATCCAATTATGGTTTGACCAAAGATAAAAGAGAATTCAAACTTTTCAATTGTCTCACAAAAGTTTCCATATCTACCGTTCTCTCGTCACAGAGCTTCCACCCATTGCCAATGAATGACGTAGTTCCACCGCTGCCGTTCGAGATTCTCCATTTTTCACAGTAAGAAATGGGTTCTCATTTAAAAGAAAAACATATCATTTTTTTTGGCAGTCATTTTTTTGCTTTGAAAGTTCCAGCAGTCAGATTTCAAAGTGCTATTGTAGATTAAACATTAAAATTGAAATTTCTCCTCACGACAACAACAATTTCTGAGTAGTGGCAAGTCATGGTTCATGGCACAAGGTCAAAATATTTCTTCTAAAAGCTCAAATCCCCAAGATTTATCTTCATTAGATGGTTCTATTTTTAGCTTTAACTGTGTTAAATCAAATTGTTTAGAGGTCGATATACAGCTCTCGAATTTACAGCAAAAAGATGGTTGTTGAAAAGTTACCTGGTCATTTTGTATCATTATGGTTTAAAATATTGCAAGATAGATGTTCGAGTGAAAGTATTCCAAAAGAACCAAAATATCTACCTTATGCTTGTGTAAATGTTTGATAAACATGTTACTTATATTATTTCATAAAGTGATTTTACATATGTTAATCTCTTTAGTGTTCTTTACATGATTTTTTTTATCAAAAATAATCCTGGTTCACTAGACCAATTTTGTGCATTTCATTCAATCAAGGCTAATCCAAAGAAATTTCGTGTGAATCTTCCAGTTCAATCTCACAAAGAAAATCTAGGAAGTTTGAAAATGGATGAGATAAAACAAAAGTTACAACAGCTGAGATTGAGTGACGATGGTCGGTGTTAGTTAGAATATGGTAACACTAGACGAGTTTAGTGCATTTAGTTTGTTTGAAAACTTTAGGTGATCGCAAATTTTGTACTGGAGGAGGTTATACATCTAAGTTCCATGAAATTCGATATATGTAACCTGAATGCATGCAATATAGGGTTTTATTTTAAAAGATGTTTTCAAGGATATTTATACATTTAATGTATGATTATTGCATGGTTAGAGTTTATTTCATGATTATTTTAAAGTTTCATGTATTAGGGTTTTAAGTTGCATTTCGCGCTCGAACGAGAAACGGAGATCGGGGATTATCAGGAAAAATATTTTTATTTAATGATTAATTTTATTTAGTTAATTTGAAGTGTTTTAAGGGTATTTTTCGAAAATTGGATCTTGGTGGGTATTTTTACTCCCATGGTCATATTTTTAATCGGTACGCAAATTTTATCGAATCAGAGGACTTTTTGAGGGCTCGGACAATATTTTCAAAAACGTACCTAAACGAAATATTTTTCGGGGGTATTATTGAGCTTGCTGGGTTTGTTTTAATTCTTAATGGGCTCAAAACCTTTTTAATCCTTTTAAAATTCAATTTAGGGCCATTAGTGCTTTGTTTATTATTTAAACACTATACTAAACTAACCTAATCCCCTCATAGCAGCCGCACACTCCACCTTTCAGCAGCCTCTCCCTCGTGAGTTTCATCAGCAACTCCAGAAAAGTCACGGCCCCCTTTAGTCTCCAAAGAAAAGTCTTTTCCGCCTCTCCGTTTCACGTCCCACGCGCGTATTTTCAAGCTTTTGATCATTTAAATGCTAAGGCGCATCATGTATCTTCTTTCTCATCATTTACACCATTTTTATATGCTGTTTTTTTATGTTTTTCCATGAAATTTCGTTGGTGCATCTCATAGCATCGTTTTTGCATGGGTTTTGACACGTACATGCGTATATCTTGTGTGCAACTCACGTTTTTCATGTCCTTGTGCAAGGGACTACCGAATTCTTGTGTTAGAGGGTTGTTTAGGACAGGATTGAAGGTGACACCTTGTTGGAGTCGAACCTTGGTGGTTTTGGTTAGGGGCCAAACGCTTTTGAGTAGAGGCACTAGGGTTTTTGTCCCTTTTCGTGTCATGGCCGAGCCTTGCGTATGCTTGGGGAGTCGGCGTGTGATAGGATCGGTTAGAGGGTGAAAGAGTGTTTAGAAGGGAGGTTGCATAAACACTCACAATTTTCACAATCTTTTCGAATATTGAGTCAGTTTAGTGATAAAATGAAACTCGGGAATCTCATCAGTTGATATCAATCAGTTAACAATAAAAGTGCGGAAATAAACTGACTGATAGATAGAATAAAAACTGAAATAAGAGCACACAAGATTTTATGGATGTTCGGAGATTTCAAACACTCCTACGTCACCCTTTCTATCATGAAGATAGGATATTTACTAAAAGACTTTGATCAATACAAAGAGTTGTACAGAACCACTTCAGCCTTGGACGTAACAATGCCAAACTGAAACTCTTAGTTACAAAATAATTTACAGTACTTGACTGGATTTGAAATAACTTAGCACGACTGATTACAATAATATCAGTTTGTTCTTGCAAGCTCGAAGTATAGCCTTAAATGCTATGAATGAATATAAATAAGCATGAGCTTTTAAATATTCCAGCAGAGTAACAGCCCAATTAAGAGTTTTTCAAGAGTCGAGTTGAGAGTAGTTAAGTTCAAAGTTGTTGGGATGCATATCAGCTGCTATTTATATATTTTGCCTCCAACGGTAATATTGAATGCGATTTGAATCTATATATCTATCCGTTGTTTGCCACTTCAACATTCTTCTGACAATCGTACACTGCTGTTTTCTGAAATGTGGCGATCCCACTACTAGTTGCAGTCTACTTTTGTACAATTGTAGGTTGAATGTCTTTTTCCTTAACTGATGACGTGTACGGCTGAAAGATCAGCTGATAGGCTATAACGGATAAGCTTACAACTATTTGTAGCAACTGATCAGTTCGTTGTCTATGTAGTTTAGTCAGCTGGTTCAGTTGACTTCGATTATCTTCGCATTATTCTTCAGTTATGGGCAACCGATAGTTTGCATATTTTAGATCAGTTACTATCAGTCTTCTTGATCAGTTAAATTCAATCTATTAAATGCTCAGTTTGTCAAACTTCTGAAATTCAGTTTCCAAAAGCTTGGTTAGGGCAGACTAGGGAGGGGGTTACGTGGTCAGTCATGGTCCTAGAGTATGCTGGTTCGAGGCTGGTCCGACTTCGTGTTGCCTAGGGTTGACGGCTCATGGTTGAGGCGCTAGGGTTTTGTAGTTTTGGGCCAGAGCAGAAAATTCCAGAAACATTTCTGGGGTTGGTCGAGGGTCATAAGTGGGCTGGAACGAGTGGTTTAGAGGATGAGCATGTAGGTTTAAGTCGTATTTTAAGTTGGGAAAATTTTGGTAAAGTTTCAAGTTGATTCGGGTTAAAACCGAGACCCCGGTCCAAGTTTTAGAACGAAACGTTTAAGTTTTGAAACGGGCTCGAGTTTACGTCTAAGAAGTGCTTATAAATATGTTTTGTGATGTTTTAAGGATTTTAGTAAGTTTCGGATCGAAATTTAGAAGTCCAGGGGTAAAATGGTCATTTTGGGTTTCTAGGAGCAAAATGATCATTTTGCACTGGCGTCGAGATTTTAGTCTTGGCAGCGCCCTAAATACTATTTTACATGTTTTTAAATATTTATGTTATCATGAACATGATTTTTACGTAATTATGAAAAATACGTTGAATGCCTGATTTTAAAGAAAATTTACGTATATGCATGATTTTTATAAGTGATGAATATGATGATATGTTTTGAAGGATGAGAGTTGGTTGTGACTAATACGATGACATGTTAATACGATGATATGTAAGTCTAAGGCTCAGTGGATGTGTAATACTGTCGCTGATGTCCCCTCCGCAAGGTACTGCGGTTATACGTAGATGGGTACATCGCCTAATACGATGATATGAAAGTCACAGATGATGAACGGAATTCAAATTAAGAAAATGAACACGTATATGTTGATATGATGATATATGTCATGAATATGATTATGCTTGACAGGTTATGATTATGCATACGACTTTTAAGATCATGAATTGTAATTTGATTACGGTACTTTTCACTGCTGTCTGTTATGTATATGTATTTGCTGTTAACATTACATGTATGTTGCGTTTTTAGACTCACTAGGTGTTAATGATGCAGTGAGCATGTCGATGAGGAGGCTGGAGGTGCCGAAGTCTGAGTAGGTTGGGCTGGATGTGCACACATGATCCGATGACCATATTTTTCCGCACATCATGTTTATGGGATAGGAGTGGACATGAACATTTTACTCATTCATTTTATTACGTCATTGGTCATTTTATTATGTTGATGGTTGTGAAGATTTTTACGTGTTCTTTATTGCATTATTTTAAACATAAGTCTAGGTTTGATGATTTATCTATTATTTAAATGGCATCATTTTTCCTGTTAGTTGATTATTGCTATTTTAACAATGTATAATTTCAGCAGTATTGCATGCATGTATTTAGGTTAAATTCTCAGGTATCAGCTTTTTTTTTTAAAAAAAAATCGTAGCATTTTAAAATTAGTAGACGTTACAATATATATTGTTCTTTAATGTATCATTTTCTTTTGAATTCGATGTTTATATATAATTGTTGTTTGTTGCTATGATATTTTTTGTCTCTGGATGTGTGAATGTGTTGGTTCTTTTTATTTCAATGGACTACTTAAGTGAGTGATCAATACTGAATTTGATATATGTTTTAGATGAAGAAATTTTTTTTTCTTTTTTCTTTGGCCTTGTAAAAGATCAGTCCGAGAATATGATGATAAAATTTAATAATGATGTAAATATTTGATCTTTGTGCTTTCCTTCACAACTAAAAACAAGAAGCACAAACATATATTCCTTTTCACTAGAATAATTATAAATGCGTATATAAATTATTTTGCCGAGTATAATAAGTTCTTCTGCAACATTCAAATTATAGAATGAAACATTATTTAATTTAAAATTTTTTTTTTAAGAAAAAGTCATTATAAGCAAACTTATATAGGAGTAAGCTGAGAAAGAAAACCAATGTTGCCATTACGAACAATGAAACAAACAAACGAGAAAAATTGTACCAATAATAGTCATTCAATTTGAGCCCCAAGAAGCAAACTAAACAATATAAAAGACGATGTTATACAAGCCAAAAGATAGAACATGATAAAGCCCATCGAAATGTCTTGAAAATCTTCAAAACATGGCTTGATTGAAAGTGCAGAAGATGATGGTTCCAACAAGAACATCAAACACATGGACTCCATATTTCACTTCTGAAATCTGATCAATTTGAACTTCGTGACCATAGTCTCCCTCCAGCTCTTCAAGTGACAGTCAATTGTTATCTTCCATTTTCAATCAAAAAACCAATCGATTTTCTGAAATCATACAAAATTTAAAGCATAAGAACAAATTGAACTAAAGTTTGACTTTTCAAATATGAAATGAAACATTTCAATCACATGATTCAAGTTGCACTTGTTTGAAAAACAAAGTGTCAATTTCTAGACAAATTATTCCTAATTTTATTTATACTACTTCGTGTCTGTCCAATTGAATTAAGTTCATGTTGTCAATATTTACTATGAATCTAAACAAAAAGTTGCAGTATCCAAGTACTAGAATGTTTTCACACGAATTTCAAACATGAACAATTTGAGAATATTTGCAAAATATATAAAGAGATTGGCAACCGAACCGAATAGAAATGTATTGCCATGTATAATGTTGTAAATTCAAGAATAATTAATTGAACATCAACAAACAGTGTTGTAAGATTTCGAATAAACTTATAGACAATAGCTAAAAGTATGAAAATCTTGAATGAACAACATTATGTTAAAAATATCAATAATATAATTCTATGATTATTTCAATAAGAAATATTATTCTATTCATCACATAACTACAAACGAAATTGTTCAAATGACTTGAAAATTAACTAAAAACACTTGAATTAGAGGTGTTTTTGTTTCAAATGAGAACCTCTTTATTTATTGTGGAAAATGGAGATGGCCAGACTATGGCGGCGATCTGAAATAGAGCGAAGAGAATTTTTTTCTCTCGAATGAGAACCGATTTCTTCAATGTGAAAATGACCGTCTGAAATCTCAAAACCAAAAAATGTCTGGAATATCGAATGAACGGGCGGTGGAACTATGTCGTTTGTTGGCAGTGGGTGGAGGCTCTGTGACGAGAGCACGGTGGAAATGGAAACTTTGTGAGACAATTTGAATGTTTGATCGTATCTTTGATCAAACCATAGTTGGGTCAAGAGACCTATAGCTGACGAGGAATTCAGAAATTTTTTTTTTTTTTTAAAAAAAAGATGCTACGTGTCAGAAAATAAGTGGATTGCACCACCATTGCTGGTAGGGTCGAACTTACCCTGTAAAGATCGTATGTAAATCGGATTCAGGCAAGAAATTTTAGAGACGTATATTCGAGGTCGTCGAGTTGGATCGGAAGCTGGTAGATTTTAATATTTTGAGCATCCAATTCGGTTCCAAAGCACTGTACTTTCCTCTTTTACGCTTTCTTTCCCTTGGAGAACACAACCGATAAAGTTTTTGCTGTTCCAATTCATCAACGATTCTATACAATTGATGGATGGAAACTCCGAATTTCCATTTCAGTCTAACTTCGAAATCCCATTTGATCTTTTTGTGCGCAAGAAGTCCGAGGGACTTGGGACTCCAGGGTCTCTGAGATTTACTGATTCAAAGGGTCATTTGGTGTACAGAGTGCAGCACCCAATCGATAATTCGACCAATTGGAATAGTACCCGGTGTACAAAGCTGCTCCTGGATGCATCCGGCGACACCCTTTTCTCTGTAAATCGAGTAAACGTGAGTATTATTTGAATTTTTTCTTAAATAATTGGAATATTTATGATCGGTTTCTCGTTGGTTTTGGGTTGGCAATCTTATATGTTGCTGGCGATGTTCTAATTTTGTATTTATATTGCTAAGGTTCTGAAAAATGGGTGACCAAGAAAAAAAAATGGTATTATTATTTTTCTTGCTAAGAAGTTACTTTCTAACATGTTGATGATTGATTGTGTATTTATCTATGTTGTATGATTTTACTGAATATTTCATATCCAAGTCACTGGATTGTGCATAAACTTTCACCATTTATATTGTGTATTGGTGCAGACTTTCATTTGAGGGGACGAAGCTGCATTTCTTTTGTTTTTTGGAAAAAATGTCATATTTGACCCAAACCCAAGATCTGTGTTCTGGAAAACCAATATCTGCTGTACCCGTTCAACCAAATTAGTGGTCCGCTTCCTTTGTCGTAATACTATGGAATGGGAAAAGAAACATGTGGTGACATAGTTTAACCTCTTGACATCGTTGAAATGTCGGTATAAAGCAGTAAAGAATTTGTTCAGTGTTCCTGTATGTCTCTTTTATAATAAAGTTCTATTTTTCTTTCTGTAGAAGGGATCATGGAAAGGATTCAGGGGAAATGTCAATAGTGGAGACACGGGCTTTATCTTCAAAGTGAACAGAACGTTAGACGAGTTCAGTAGAAAAGAGTTTGACATAGTACTTGTAGGTGACCATAGTGAAGGCTCAAAGACGGAGATGAAGATGAAAGGCTGCCCTTTCAAGAGATCCTGCACCATTTATAAAGGCGATTCCATCGTGGCTGAGGTACTTTAACCTTGCGTTATGCCACTTCTAGTGAAAAGTCACTTATAGTGAAAAGAGGAGCTAACAAATTAGTACGTTTAAACGGAAAATCACCTATACAACTTTCTCTTTCCTAGATGTTTTGACTTCTGCACATAGGTCAAGGGTCAGGATTTTGATCAAGTGGCTGGTTTTATTCATTCTCACTACCGTGTTCTTGGGGGAAAATTTATCCTATGACGATCTGTGATGCCCATACCCCACCCTTATCAAAATTCCCAATGGTAGAGGCGAGTATTTGTTGTGATCAATCTATTGATCATCAGGCTCTTTAACTTTCCACTTAGCACGAGTGGGAACAATCAATTGGGGTTTCATATTTCTAATAATGCCCAAGAATTGGTCAAATTACTTTCTTTACTCAAACCGAGATGAAATATTCAAGTCTATGGAAGCCATGTTTGTTTTCCAGCAAATGGATGAGCCCGAAACCATAATAAGACGGTACTGGAGCATAGGGGTGCAAACGAGCCATGTCGAGCTTCAGTACCATACTACTCTAGCTCGACTTGGTTTATTTTTTGTCTACTCGAGCTCGAGCTCAATCGAGTAATTCATTTCAAGCTCGAGCTCAACTCGTGTATATATCGAGTTTCTAGTATATAAATCTTGAGCTCTAACTTGAGCTCGGGTTTGGGTATCAATTGACAAAAAATATCCCTTATTTTTCATATTTCTATTATACATATAAATATATGTTAGTATTCGAATACCTCGCGAGCTATTCGACTACAAATAATTGAAACTCTAAGTCGACTCAAAAAAATACTCGATCTACTCGAACTACTGAGCTCGAGTCGAGTTGTTCACGAGCTACTCACGAGTTGCTTGACTCACTTACACCCCTACTGGAGCATACTAACGGAATTGGAAGTAAAATTAGTCGGGCAATAAATTGTTATTCCATGAGAGTATAACTCCTCTTGACTAAGAAAATTGACAGATACTATGATGAAGTCATGTCAGCTTTGGTTGCATTTCCCCAATAACATATTTTTTTCTTGCATTTCCCCAATAACATATTTTTTTCTTATACATCCAAATCAGAAACATAATTCTTTTCAAGTTATGTTTGACTTCTTTTTCTTGACTTCTGAATTCCCGAGCAATAAACTCATTGAGCTCTCAAGCTAAGCTCATTCCTCCGGCTTTTCATCTGACATGCTCAACATGTGTCAGGACATATAGTTAGTTGCTAACTTGGCAAATACTAGTATGGAATGGCATGAGATCATGGCATAATCATTTTAAAGAAACATATATTTGTGGAAATCATAGATTGAAATAGAAGTCTAAATAGAACTGAACAAAAACAAAAGAGATCTTATATACAAAAAAATGTGGATCCCAAATTGACAACTTATCTGTTACTGAGTATAGTATGAGTAATTGTCCCAATGCCATGCAAGCTGAGAGGGTGTATTAGTGTATACCGACTTCTTCGTCACAAATTTTATGCTATCTGTCACGCCCCGTGTCCGAAGCGTCAGTGACATCCGACATTGTTTAACAACTACTTGAAAACAATTACGCATCATATCGAATTGCCAAAAACCAGTTTTTTTCCATAAATAAAACATTGTCTTTACAATGACAATAGAACAACAATTACATCAGAGTTTTGCGGAAACGAAACAGAAGAAAAGAATAAAAATCTCAATTCTTGGGCTTGACTTTCGATCACCATCTCCAGAACGCTTCCTGCTCCTCCTCATTCATTTGTTCTTCATTTTTATCTGAAATTTGTAAGGGGTGAGTGTTTTGGGAAACACTCAGCAAGTGGGGGGTCGATCGATTCCAAAGATAAACACTGTTACTTATCTCATTTTCATGGTCAAATTGTCCCCAATATGTTAGTCCTCTAAGGGGTGAGGCCAGAACTCGGTTTTATACCCACCGGTGGGGGCCATACAGAAATGGTTTTATACCCACCATTGGGGGCCAAACAGAAATGGTTTTATACCCACCATTGTAGGCCAGACAGAATCACAATTCTCGTCCCATTTCAAATCCGAATCGTAACAGTGCAAACAGAATTCAGAGGTAACAGACAAAACTTTTCAGATTTTCAGATTTCAGAGTTTTCATACGGACACAGCAGAACCAACGAATTTCGAAGCATAGAAGAGAACACATAATCAATCGAATTTTTAAAACAGAACATACTTATATTTTCGAAAAAAAAAGACACACCAACATGCATGTCACGTTTTTTTATATCAATGTTTCAAAATACAAACGAAGTACATAACAAAAGCCCACTTACAGTAGTTTTTTAAGGTAGGTTCGAAATTTGCAGACTTTGACACGAAATTTCCTTCCGAAAATTTGGCAGCAGTTCGACGTAATCTCAACAAAGACTGTCTTCAATTCGGCAGCACATCGACGTAGAACTCTAGCACTTGACTGCACGAAACTGTCTTCCTTCTTCCTTGCTAGCCTTGGCCGAAATTTTGGAGAGTTTTGTGGAGGGAAGTAGCCGAATTTTTGAGAGGATTTGTGGTGTGCTTTCTCTCAACCAAGTGAGTGGTATTTATAGGCAAAAAAAAAGACTCTCCACCTTGCCACCCACCTTGGCCGAATTCTTGGCCATCAAGAATGGCTTGAATGTGATTAATTGTAGACCAAAATTCCATGTGTTCTTCCAAATTCCAAGACTAGTTATAATGATGGGTTCATGCATTCCTCAAGTTTTAGAATGATCATCCAAACTCCCATGCATATTAAGTTTGTCTTAACTCCCAGCTCCTTCATTGATTATTTTTTGCATAATTTATTTGTCCAAACCTTTAGCTCGTCCCTTAGCTCCCTTTTTGGTCTTGTTAGGACAAGCTTGGTTGAGCTTCTTTGAGCTGACAGATCGAGTCGTTGAGCTAGGGTTTTTCTCCTCCCGTGACTGTGGTTACTTGTAGTTTGGCTTCCTGCTGAACTAATTCCCGAGCTTTGAAGATGCTTCTTCGAGTTAGGTTAGCTGAAATCTTAAGTTAATATTTCAGTTATTTTGTTGGAATGAAAATTTTCGAGCTTAGTTTGATTTAAATTCCAAGTTCGTATTACTTACTTGATTTGCTTTGGATTGTAAAATCCCGGGTTCTCACACTATCATTTAACGTTGCCGCTTACAAGTTGCAATTACAGAAATTGATCCCGTTTTCTTAGGATCAAAAGAGTCTTTGACCTGTTGTTGGGGCTCAAAATGTCATTGGTCACATAACTTGTTTTTGTAAGATCACCATGCTTTAATAGGATTTAAAATATATGAATGGTTAAAATAGCTTAAAAATATTTATAGAAAATTGCCTCTTGTCGGAATAGAGTTTCCATGATGTTTGTCAAAAGAATTCATATTTTTAGAAGAATATTTCCCAGCCGATGACACAAATGTCTTACTTATCCCTCATATCGGGGATCAAACATTCCAAAGGATTTACACTATAAATTATGTGCAAAAGCTGGCAACCTCCTGACTCGATTTCCTGGTATAAACAGAACATTTTTGTACATTGACAAGCATAGTGCGTGAATGGTTTACACATATACCAGTTAGCTGCTACTTTCTTAACCTCTTTTCTTCCATACTGGATCTCGGCTCTCATGGTTACTTTCTGTAAGTGCGTGTCATCTACTCCGCTGGTCCTTTCTCTGCCTATTTGAACACTGACTTCCCAATATCTTGATTAGTCCCTGTTACTTAAGAGTGCGGTTAACCGACTGCCTCTTTCACACTCTCAGCAAGGTCGCCTTGCCTATTCCTTGGTATTCTGCTGTTCAGTTTGGATAACACAGAGAAATTTCTTGGGCCCTCAAAGATTGTGCAACCAAATTTTACATGACCCTTTTTCTTGAAATCAGGTTTAAAATGTTCATGTGGAAAGTAGTCTTGAACATAAGCTGAATTTTTATTTATTTATGGACTGATGTTACATTTTAACGGCTCACCGCTCACCATGAATTTGAAATATCAATACATGATTTGCAATGCTTTAGTAATACAAAATTTTATTTGTTCGACTTCTTGTACTCTGAGAAATGCATAAGATATTTTTCTATTGAAACACTTTGTATCTTATTCAAAATATTAAACTGATAATTTGAGGATTCAGCGGAATACCTAGAACAAATGGATAACAAGATAATTCAATCCAAAATGTCATGAAAGTCTTAACATCAATATTGTTTGTGAACAAAAAGAAAAGACAGGAAATTGCTTGTACAGATATTTTTTGTTGCACTACTTGTTTGAAAATTAGCCGTCGGCAATAATCATTTGGTTTTATGAGGTTGTTTCCAAGAAAGAAAGGTTAAATCTAGAAAAATAATGTGTTTTGCTGACTGGTATATATTTTTAGTGTTAGTTTTGTTTATCAACTGGCCTTGTTCGTTTTGATGCAGACTAGCCTTATGTATAAGCTTGGCATCGGGAAAGCATTTGTTCCAAGAAATCGATTTCGAGTAACCATTTTTCCTGGATTCGCTGATCATGGTTTAATTGTCTCTCTCGTCGCAATATTCTTTGATGGTAGAAAAATTTGGATATGAGCCAAACAAATTGAACCCAGAAAAAGTGAGTGTATGATATGTAAAACTTTCAATATGTTTTGTTCTGAAAAGCAAGAAATGTAACTCATTGGATAATGTAATTTTATTCCCTCAAAGGGCCATTTTCTAGATGTCTAGCAGGAGGAAAAGTGCAAGCTATTTATCACTTATTCATTTTTTTTTTGTTTGGCTTTGGGGTTGAAACTATTTTTTCAACGTCTTCAATTTGGATGCTCAAACTTTTTTTTAAAATTTTTTTATCGTTGCTTTTTTCCTTGGATTATAATCTTTCTTCATGTATGACAGAAACAATTATGGTCAATTTCAAAAATCGGTGTAATAACTCTGCTATGTCGGCTAAATTAGTTGTAGATGTTGGGGATTAATTGGTTGGGGAAATATGGAAACGCATTTCATATTATTTCACGGTAATGAGAGAACTATATAAATAGAGCTCTCTATCTCATTTCATATCCTCCTTCACCGAATTCTCTCTTTATCTTATAGCATTTGAGTGCTTAGTGTTATAATATTTGTGAGGTGTTTGTTTTCCTGCATTAAGAAAGTGTGTGTTCTCTTTGGAAACACAGTGAGTGGTTGTACACCATAAAATATTATAATAAAAAAATTTCATTTTGCTCGTGGTTTTTACTCTAATAATTTTTAGGGGTTTTCTACGTAAATCTCGGTGTTCAATTTTATAATTTATTTTCATATTATTATTTCAAGTTGTCCCACGTGGGACCAACAACTGGTATCAGAGCTTTATTTTAAAATTTCTTAAAATTCTGAGTATGCTATGTGGTTGCAGCCTAGACTGAACTTCCACATCAGAGAAGTTTTTTAAATATTTTTATTGAGGCGTGATTATTTTGTCCAGTCTACTAAATTATTGTAGACATAATAGTGGGCAGATATGAGATAACAAAGTTCAATAGTGGCAATTTTATGCTATCGAAAATAATGATACAAACAGTTTTGAGAAAGAAGAATTGTTTGGAGGCTATTGGAGATAGACCGATGGAAATGACGGACGATGGAAAGTAACTGAGATGAATGATAATGTTGTTACCAATTTTCACTTGGCTATAGCAGACGAAATACTGTCAAGTACCTCTGAGATAAAAACAGCAAAAGTTATCTGGGATAATTTGACAAAGATGTACGAAGCCAACTCACTACACAACAAGATTTTCCTAAAGAGACGGATTTATATTCCTCGGATGGCGGAATCCTCATCGATGATCGACCATATCAACGCACTAAATACTCTATTTGCCCAACTCACTTCTATGGGGCATAAAATAGAAGAAAATGAACGTGCAGAGCTTCTACTTCAAAGTGTACCATATTTATATGATCAACATAACCAACAATATTCTTATGGGCTTTCTAAAATTCGACGATGTCTTAACTGCAGTTCTTGGAGAAGAAAGCTGACACAAGAATAAAGAAAATAGGTTGATAACTTTGAAGCAGACGGAGGCTTTATCGATGATAAGAGGAACATTTATGGACCGTGACTCAAATGGGAGCCAAAGACGGGGTAGATCAAAGTCGAGAAGTGAAAAGAAAAATATTTACTTGTAAGGTCTGGGAAATTCGAACTATGTAACCTGACTGCATGCAATCTAGGGTTTTATTTAAAATATGTGTTCAATGATTTTTATGCATTTAATACATGTATATTGCATGGTTAGGTGTTATTGTATGGGTATTTTAAAGTTGCATCTCGCACTCTAACGGGTAACGGAGATCGGGAATAATTAAGAAAAATATTTTTATTGAATAATTGATTATAATTATTTAATTTGAGGTGTTTTTAAGTATGATTTTTGAAAACGGGCCTTGGTTGAGTATTTTTACTCGCCGGGTTATATTTTTACATGTATGCAAATTTTAACGATTTTGAAGATTTTTTGAGAGTTCGGGCAATATTTTCTAAAACGTATCTAAACAAAATATTTTTCGAGAGTTTTTTTGAGATTGATGGGTTTATTTTAATGATTAATGGGCTCAAAACCCTTTTACACACTTAACTTTTAATTAGAGCCCATTAATAAACATTATTTAACCTAATTACCATCTAAACTAAACCCTAAACCTATTTTGGCCGCCCACTTCACTTTTCCAGCAGCACCCTCACGTAAACAGCAGCATTTCCTCCTCCTTTCAGCAGCAAGCTTCGGCCCCTATAGCTTTTTTTTAGAAAGCTTCTTCCTCGCCTCTCTGGTTCACGTCCCGCGCGTAGTTCTTCGAGTTTTCAAGCGCATAAACATTAAGGCACGCATGTATCTCCTTTTTCTCTCCTTCACGCCAATATTATGCTGAAATATATGTATATGCATGAGAATTTATTGATCTATGTTGAGGTTTCGTTTTTATGCAAAGTTTCGACATGAACATGTGTTTAACTTGTCTACAACTCACGTTTTTTGTGATTTGCGGGCAAGGGGGCTGCCGTCTTGGGTAGCTAGGAAGCTGATAATGTCAAGAAGGAAGCGGGTTAAGGGCTGGAGTCGAAGCTTGGGCGGTTTAGGTTATAATGTATGAGGGCCGATCGGTGTTAGTGGTGGTTTGGGTTCGGTATAGCAAGTTCTTGGGTTAGTGGTGCGCCAGCTGTGCAAGGGTTGGTCCTAGACCTGGGCCAGACCTTGGTGGGTCTGAGCCGTGGCCTAGAGTGGCTCGAACATGGCTGGAGTTAGTGGAGAAGCCGACCGAGGGTGAGGGAGTCAAGTTAGTCGCGGGTGGAGGTCCCTTGGTGGCTCTCGGCTATCTGCGTGTTGCAACATGCATAGGGCTGTGAGCTTGGGTTATGTCAGTCCAAGAGGGTCCTAAGGTGGGCTAGGAAGGGTTGGTCCAAGGCTGGTCCGGGCCGGTAGGGCCTAGGGTCGAAAATGGGCAAGTTTAGTGTACTCGGGTTTGAAGATGTATTGTGCAGAAAATTCCAGCAACCTTTGGGGCTTGTTTCGTGGTTCATAAGTGGTCTGGACCAGGTGTTTTAGATGCTGGTCATGTAGGTTTAAGTCACGATTTAAGTTGGAAAAATTTTGGTTAAGTTTCGAGTTGATTCAGGTTATAACGGGACCTCGGTCCAAGTGTTAAAACGAATCGTATAAGTTTTGAAATGTGTTTGAGTTTACGTATAAGAAATGCGTATAAATATGTTTTGTGGTGTTTTAAGGAGTTTGGTAGGCTTCGGACCCGGCTCTAAGTTGTTCAAGAATAGTGGCATTGGTCGAAATTTTGAGATCCAGGGGTAAAATGGTCATTTAGGGTTTCCAGGGGCAAAATGGTCATTTTGCACTCGGGTCGAGTTTTTAGCCCTGGCAGCGCCATGATCACAAATTTATCAAGTTTTTAAATGTTTACGTATCACGTACATGACCTTTTTGGTAAATATGAAAAAATTACGTTGCATGCTTGGTTTTAAAGAAAATTACGTATATGTATGTTTTTATAAGTGATGAAATGATGATGTTTTTGAAGGATGGGAGTTTGTTGTGACTGACGATATATGTATACGATGAGCTGTAAGGCCAAGGCTCAGTGGATGGGTAATATTGTCGCTGATGTCCCCACCGCCGGATACCACGGTTATATGTAGATGGATCCATCGAATAGAGCTGATACGAAAGTCACAACTAACTAACTGGATTCGATTAAAGAAAATGAACAAGTATATGATGATATGATGAGATGTTTTGACACGTTATGCTATATTACGACATGTTTACGTTTATGCTTTTAAGATCATGAAATGTATGTTGATTATAGTACTTTTCATTATTGCATGTTATGCTTATATATTCATTATAACGTTACAGGTATGTTGAGTCTTTAGACTCACTAGGCGTGAATATTTCAGGTGAGCATATTGATGAGGAGGCGGAGGCGTCGAAGTCTGAGTAGGTGGGGCTAGATGTACGCACTTGAACCCGAGAACCATATATTTGCCGCACATCATGATTTGATATAGGAGTGGACATGATTATTTTATATGCTTTTGTTTTGACATGTTGGCAGTCGTGAGGATTTTTACTTGCTTTCTTTTATTCTATTTTTTAACGTAAGTCCAGTATTGTCGACTCGGTGAATATTTTTAAATTGCGGTATTTTTATATGTCATTGGATTACATCTATTTTGAAATGTGATATTTTCAGCAGTGTTGCATGCATGCATGCATAATTTATGTAAATTTCGAGTTTGAGCTTGTAAAAAAAATTTAGCCTTTTTAAGCAGTAGACATTTCATTACTGCTTTAAATGTGGTGGTAAAGGGCACTTCAAGAAAGAGTGTACGAGTATCGAGAAAAGTTCTCAAGGAAATGTGGCCAGTACTTCAAGCGGTGATGAAATATTATTCAGCGAAGTAGTAACAGTTGCAGAAATCATGCACAAATTTTGTAACACATGGATTATGGATTCAGAAATAACATGGCACATGATGTCTCGAAGAGAATGATTTGATCATTATGAACTAGTCTCAAGATGATCTGTATTCATGAGAAATGATTATACATTGGAAATCGCTAGGGTCGGTACTATCAAAATAAAAATGTTTGATGGCACCATTCGCACCATATAAGAGGTACGACATGTGAAGGGACTGACGGAAAATCTTTTGTCCTTGGGGTAATTGGATGATATCGGGTACAAATCCCGTATCGAGAGCGGGATAATGAAAATTGTGAAGGGCATGATTGTGGCTATGAACGCGGAAAAAGTTGCTGCAAATATATATGTACTTTTAGGAGAAACACACAAAGAAGCAGAACTAGTTGTTGCATCAATTGGTTCAGTAGAAGAATTAACAGTGTTATGGCATAGAAAGTTCCGACATATGTCAGAACGGGGGTTGAAAATTATCTCAAAACGGAAGCAGCTGCCTGGACTTACAAAAGTGTCATTACCCTTTTGTGAGCATTGTGTTACCAGTAAACAACACATATTAAAGTTTGGCACTTCTACTGCCAAAAGCTAAAGCATATTGAAGCTGATTCATTCAGATTTTTGGCAATCAACGGTTGTATCCCTAAGAAGAGCGAGATAATTTGTCTCGTTCGTTGATGATTTCTCTAGCAGATGTTGTGTGTATCTAATAAAGAAGAAATCATATCTTTTCCAGATCTTCGAAGATTTTAAAGCTCGGATTGAACTTGATTCTGAAAATAAAATCAAGTGTTTGATGACTGACAATAGAGGAGAATATATCAGTGACGAGTTTGATGTATTTTGTCAACATGAGGGTATCAAAAGACAATTCACGACGGCTTACACACCTCAACGGATGAACATGACCTTGTTGAACAAAACGAGAGTCATGTTAAAGACTGTGGGTCTAGACAAGTCATTTTGGGCGGAAACAATAAAAACCGCTTGTTATATTATCAATCGTTCTCCTTCAGTGACGATTGATATGAAGACTCCGATGAAGATGTGGATCAGGAAGCCGATAGATTATTCTCATTTGCATACATTTAGAAGTCTTGTATACGTTCTGTGCAATGAGCAAGAAAGATCGAAGTTAGATTCGAAATTTAGAAAATTTATCTTCTTGGGTTATGCTGATGGAGTAAAGGAGTTTCACTTGTGGGATCTTACTGTTCACAAGCTTGTCATCAGCAGTGATGTTATCTTCAAGGAAGATAAAGTAAAGGGAGATAAAGGCTCACAGAATTCAGAAACTACTATATTTCAGGTGGAAAATAAGATGGACAAAAGTCAAATTTCTTATGAAGTAGTACCAGTGCATGAAGAACAACATGTTGAGTCTGAGGTTTACAAAATGAGGCAGTCAACTCGAGACAGAAGACCACCAGGTTGGCTTTCAGATTATGTCACTGAAAGCAATATAACATATTGTCTATTATCATATAATGGTGAGCCATCGAGTTTCCATAAGGCTATTCAAAGCTCGGATTTATCCTTGTGGATGATAGCAATGCAAGAAAAAAAAGCATTGACTTCAATGAGATATTTTCTCCTGTGGTTCGGCTTACAACAGTCAGAATAGTGTTGACAATGTGCGGTGTTTGGCCTACATCTAGAACAACTAGATGTGAAAACGATATTTCTTCATGGAGATCTTGAAGAAAAATCTATATGTTAATGTTATAGCCAGAAGGTTTTGCTGAAAAAGACAAAGAGAACTTGGTTTGCATGTTTAACAAATCTCTGTATGATCTCAAACAGGCACTGATGTGTTGGTACAAGAGATTTGATTCCTATATCATGAGCCTTGGATACAACAGACTGAGTGCAAACCCTTGTACATATTTCAAGAGGTCTGGTGATGATTATATCATTTTGCCGTTGTATGTGGATGAGATGTTGGTAGCACGCCCCAACAAAAATCAGGTTCAAGGATTAAAAGCACATTTGGCTAGGAAATTTGATATGAAGGACTTGGGACCAACAAACAAGATTCTACGGATGCAAGTTCATTAAAGACATAAGCAACATAAAGATTTGGCTTTCCCAAAAAAATTATTTGAAGAAAGTCTTGCAGCACTTTAACATGCAAGATAGTAAGTCAATCTCGATCTCTCTTGCTGTTAATTTCAAGTTATCCTCCGAAATATGTCCTAACAGTGAAGAAAAGAGTATGGAGATGTCTCGAGTATCATATGTATCAGCAATGAGAAGTTTGATGCTCACTATGATCTGTACAAGACCAGATATTACTCAAGCAATGGAAGAAATTAGTCGGTATATGATGAATCCTGGAAGAGAGCATTGAAGCACTGTTAAGAGGATCCTTAGATATATTAAAGATGCCTCAAATGTTGTATTATGTTATGGAGGATCATATTTTACACTCAGAAGATATGTCGATTCAGATTATGCAGGTGATCCTGATAAGAGGAAATATACTATTGGTTATGTGTTTACATTTGCAAAGAGAGCAGTAAGCTGGGTTTCAAAACTGCAAACAGTTGTGACATTATCTACAACAGAGACAGAATACATGACAGCTACTCAAGCTTGCAAGGAGGCAATATGGAATAAAAAGTTATTGGAGGGAATCAGACACAAACAAGAGAATGTTCCTTTGTTTTGTGACAATCAGGGTGTTTTGCACATTGCAAGGAATCCAGTCTTTCATTCCACGTTTAAATACATTGAAGTTCAATTTCACTTTGTTCGAGAAGTAGTAGAATAAGGAAGTACGAATATGCAAAAGATCCATACAAAAGACGACATAGCTGATGTTCTGACCAAGCCAGTGAATATTGACAAGTTTGAGTGGTATATATCATCAAGTGGCCTAGAGGAAATGTAAGCTGCATGGATTGACATGATTGAAAAGTTGTATGGAGATATGTTTGATTCTCAATCAAATATCCAAGTGAGAGAAACGTCGGCTAAATTAACTATAGTGGTTGGGGAAAGATGGAAACGCATTTCATATTAATTGAAACGTGTTACACATTAATTTGGGAATTCTATAAATAGAGCTTCCTCATCTCATTTCATATCCTCCTTTCATTGAGTTCTCTCTCATCTTTTAGAATTTGAGTGCTTAGTTCTATAATATTTTTGAGGTGTTTCGTGTTTCTTTGAAAACACATTGAGTGGTTATGTACCATAAAATATTATAGTGAAATTCTTTTCATCTTGCCCGTGGTTTTTACCCTAATAACTTTTAGATGTTTTCCACATAAATCTCGGTGTCCAATTTTATACTTTATTTTCATATTATCATCTCAAGTTGTTACATGTTGGACCAACATGCTTAATATGCATAATTATGATATTACTTTCTTTTAAGATTGAAAAATATTGACTAAATTCTAGAAAACTGCTTTAAAAAAATAAAAGATTTCAAAATCACGCAATACGTGTATGCACCACTTGCTATTTATAAAGAAGTTTTCATATGTAATATTCAAATTTCAGTATTTATAGTATATGTTTATACAGTAGATGTTTTCTAACGTAATACTCGAAGCTATTTATCATATTTGAAATGATTATGTTAACAAATTCGTATTTAAGATATTGCTCGATAAATATTAATTTTCGGATGGTATCAAAATTATGTTTCGGCAAACTGTTATTTCCTTGTCAAAGAACCATTACTTTGATGAGTAGGTCAGACGGTCTTACGAATCTTTATCTGTGAGATGGGTCAATCCTACCGATATTCACAATAAAAAGTAATACTCTTAGCATAAAAAGTAATATTTTTTCATATTGGATGACCCAAATAAGATATCTGTCTCACAAAATACGACCCGTGAGATCGTCTCACACAAATTTTTGCCTACTTTGATAATTACCACGAATTGAATTAATTTTTTTTATTATTATTTTGAGAAATCAGCTAAAAATAAGGTTGGATGTATGTCTGAATTATAATAATAAAATAGTAATAATAATAATTCACTTATGTTACCTATTGTTGATGAATCTGAATTCAATTCGGTTTCTTCAGTCGTTCAATATGCATATAAATTAAATAAGGCCATAAATTGTTAAATACCCTTCAGTTTAACTTTTGCATGGAAATGAATAAAATTATTCTTAATTTTTTTTAGTTCCACCAAAAAAATTGACACTTTTAAAACATAATTTTTGGACACCGATATTTATTTTTATTTTTGATAAAATTTTATATTAATTATAAATTATTGTTTGTATTTGGTACATAAAAATAAAAAAATATAATATTTTAAATGTATGATTGGAAAAAAAAAATTAAAATAAAGTGTATAACTTTAATATTATGTATCATAATATTAACTAATCATATAATCTGGTAAATTGTTCTACATAATCAATTCCATTTCTTTCTCGAAGAAAATGATTGATTATTGAGTGACAAGTAACCATAATTTTTCTATATATTTTAAAAAGCTAATGTTAGTGCTCTTTAAATATTGTCGATCACACTTGTTGGCATCGAGAAATTGGTTAAGAGAATAAATAATTTCAACAATTTTAAAATTAAATTCGGTTGAGTTAGCAACTCAAAGTTGGAATTTTCGTAAGTTCGGTATCAATAAACCATAAGTTATACACTCACGAAAAATATAGGTTCGTTGAAAGCTGAAAATAACCAATTAAAAAAATATTGGGATATCAAACGGATATGAAACATAAAATAAAAAGTAATATGGTTAATCTTTCTTTATTAGTGATGTTACTGCAATTAATTATTTATTTCAATTTGAGTTTGATTTTTTTTATAAAATTATTATGGCTAATCAAACATTTTTAGCTACTACAAACAAAAGTGCAAAATTAGAGATTAAAATTATTTTATTCTAAAAAAAGATAAATTTTTATTGTTATTTGTCACGCAATACCTCACTATGTTTGTCTATCTAATAGATAAATTGAATTGATTACGTAGAATAATTCACAAGATTAAATGATTAATTAATATTATTGAGTATAATATTAAAGTTTTACACTTTATTTTAATTTTTTTTTCCAATCATCCATTTAAATTATTATATTTTTTGTGTAAATAAATAAAATTATTTGTACTTAATATAATATTTTAACAAAATTTAAAATAAATGAACGTTTAAAAATTATGATTTAAAAGTGTTTATTTTTATGGTGGAACTAAAAAAAACATTAAGGGTAGTTTTGTCTATTTTTAGTGTAATAAGTCAAAATGGAGTGTATTTATTTAACAAATTGTGGATTGTAAATATCATCTTCCATATAATAATAAAAATGAATATTGATAACAAATTAGTTAAGAATTCATGAACTAATTACCAAACGGCCACAGAATAATTAATTTTCGAGTTTGAATACAGCTAATATGAGCATTAATTGAGTTAATAAACAGGCATTAAACATTTTTTTACAGCTATGTTATGTAAATACTATATTTATTAAAAGGTTTAATTTATTACTTATAATAATACAAAACTTGTAAATAATGTAAGTATGACACTTTATAAAATAAATATTAACTTGTTAAAATTGAAATAAATAAATTTTTTTCTTTTAAAAAATCGAAATCTCTAAGATAAACCTTCCTTACATAAAATCTATTCATTTCATCTTATATTTATTATATTTTAACTATTTATCAAGCTCCCTACACCATTAAAAATATGTAAAAAAATTGAAAACTCGTTTTTACGTGACTTTTTCTCAATACTTCCCATAAAATATGAACTCGAATCTAATCGAAACCAAAAAAAGACTTGGAAATCTCTAATTTTGAAAGACTCCCAAAATCTCTCGAAGTTACTTCAATCAGATCATTCACAAAATTTAGTAAAAAATCAATCTAAAATCATGTCCCACAATATAAGTAATCTCACTACCTTAGCTTAAACTATCTTTGGCTTCAATTTAGTAGTTACACTCTTAAGATAAACAAATTATATTTTCTAACACAAAAAATTATGTGAGACGGTCTCACGGCTCAATTTCGTGAGACATAATTCCATTTTGGTCATCTATAAAAAAAAATATTACTTTTTATACCTAAAATATTATTTTTATTGTAAATATGAGCCGAGTTTATCCGTAATTCGAATAAAGATAAGCCAGTGACCGATCAAGAATTACAGAAACATGCATGTCTTTATATTGTAGTACCATTCCCAAAAAAAAAAATTTCACGAGGATAACACACAAAAATCCAATACAAATATCAATGGAGACAACAGAGCCTACACAATTTTTCCTTCTTTACACATTGAAACAGTCCAAAATTTTAGTATAAAAATGTGTACATCCTTTCTGACAATCGCCATGAAAACGTTGTTCCGAACAATGGTACCTATTACCTTGTTCTTGTTCACAATCATCATAGAACTATGCAAGGGCGAAACGGAACCGAAGTTCTCATCCATTCTTGTTTTCGGCGATTCCACGGTGGATCCTGGCAACAACAACTACATAACAACCCTGTTCAGAGGGGATCATCTTCCATATGGGGTGGATTTCCCAGGAAACATCCCAACAGGTAGATTTTCGGATGGAAAACTCGTAACGGACATGTTGGCATCAATGCAAGGCCTCAAGGAAACCGTCCCTCCATTCTTGCAACCTTATCTTTCCAACGAGGAAATACTCACCGGAGTGAGCTTTGCATCGGCAGGATCAGGGTACGACGAGCTGACCTCATTGGTTTCACAGGTGATACCGGTATCGAAGCAGCCGGGGTACTTGAAAGAATATGTTAAGAGAGTCGAGAATGTTCTTGGGGAAGCGCATGCCTCGAGATTTATGAGTAATGCTTTGGTTATTGTCAGCGCAGGAACAAATGACTTCGTTTTTAACTATTATGATTTACCCACAAGAAGGTTTCAGTTCAGTGTCAACGAGTATCAAGATTTCCTGCTAAAGAAACTGCAAAAACTGGTTAAGGTTAAGTCTCACCCCCCACTTTCTTTTACTACTTCATATTTGATTTTGGCTCTGAAATTATTTGTCGAACTTGGTTATTTCCGATTGCTGATAACTGTTCCGCAATTAATAATCCATGGCCATTTATATAAATAAGTGAATAAATTGAGGTTACGTTTGAACCGAAAGATTTTGATTTGAGGAAATTTTTTATGAGATAATTTTGAATGACTCCATGAATGAATTTAAAATGATCATATGTCTATTTGTAATTTGAAATCGATTGTCAACTAGATTTGCGGAACAAATCAATATTTTTGTTATCAGAGAATTGAAATCTCCAACTTTAAATATATCAACGCAAAAAATCTTGTGAGACGGTCTCACGGATCAATTTCGTGAATCGAATATCTTATTTGAGTCATCCATGAAAAAGTATTACTTTTTATGCTAAGAGTATTACTTTTTATTGTGAATATCGGTAAAGTTGACTCGTAAGATTTGTGAGACCGTCTCACAAAAGATTTACTCATATATCAATATCAATCTAAATACAACGATAAGAAAGACAATTCTAACTTGGACCACATACTACATTTTTTTATAATATCTACGACTCTTAAATGTGCACCGGTTATTATCCACACAAGCGCTACATACAGATATACTGAAGTATCAATGACGGGTCGTCTCATGTCCTCTGTAATAATATACTTTCATCGCATTAAATAGCTTGAAATTTTATTTATACCATAGTAATATTTCAGGAACTGTATCATCTTGGGTGTCGGAAAATGGTTGTATCAGGGCTTCCTCCGGTAGGTTGCCTACCTATACAAATGACGGCTAAATCGCCGTTGCTCAGAAGTTGCATTGACATAGAGAACAAAGATGCCAAATCTTACAACGGCAAACTAAAGAAACTGCTACCACGAATAGAGGTGCAGCTTCGTGGGAGTAAAATCTTGTATGCAGACATATATAGTCCTATTATACACATGATCAACAACCCACATAAATATGGTAACGGTGCTTCAAAATCTGCTATTGTTCCTTATTTTAGCTGTAGCATGTAGGACGACGATGACCCGTATTAGATACATGAACTATAGTGATGTAGCGGATCAGAAATTCCGTATCACCTAATGCAATAACAAAGCATAACTTCAATTGCTGGCATCGGGTGGCAGACTATATGGCAGTGACAACTGAGAGTCCTGCAGGAACTGCTACACGGTTTATAAGATTTAAATGCGTCATTAACAACAGCTGTATCTTTCAAGACAATAGCAAATTTCATATTTACTGTGTCTGTCTAGTATATTGACATGGGGAAATGTTAAATTGTGTTTCCAGGATTTGAGGAAACTAGAAGAGGGTGCTGCGGGAGTGGATTACTGGAAGCAGGACCTCTGTGTAATGGATTAACTCCCATTTGTTTAAATCCATCTAAGTACTTGTTCTGGGATAGCATTCATCCGAGCGAGTCAACCTATCGGTTTCTTGCTATAAACCTGACACGAGAACTTCTTCCCAAGTTTGCCATGCTTTGACTGGCGGTTGTGATTCAAGAAAATTTCATCAAAGAAAATCTCACCAGTTTCCAAGGAGTTCAACACTTTGAAAATCCTTCTTAATCTTATTATAATCTACAAACTTTATCAGAAGTGAATACAGTGTTCCGGACCATATTTCGCTTCCAAAGTAAAGCTAATTTATCCTAGTCTCAAGCATTAATGCTTTTCATGTCTCAGGTTTCTTCCCGAATCACCACTTGTTCATGATGGAATCTGCTAAGCTCATTGTTGAACACCCTTGGCATTTGGAATAGCCCAAAATCATTCACTAAGTACAAGTTAGAACACCAAAAACCAGTTGTAGTTCTGGATAATAAGAATAACGTGTACTAATAATAACTTCTATGTATCCGAGGCAGTAAAACTCTTAACAGTAAACTTTTCTTGCAATTATGTTGTATTGGTTCCTGAACTACTAAAATAACTAACCCCAGGTGCCAGTGGAATCTATTATGTACCTTAGTAAACCACGTCGAACTCCTCCCACAAACCGACGCGGGAGAGGGATATTAAACAACAAGACAAGAAATCTTCACAAACTAAAGTTGCACTTGGATGTCAAAAACTCTGGTGAGGAAAACAGCTTTGTTCAGATACTAGTCAATAATCACAATTTTAGTAAAGTACAAATTTTTACAAATGAAATAAGCGAATAAAACTTGGTATTTGGATGTCAAAATCCCAACAAGATTGTGCAAAATTTTACCAGCTACATGAATTTGTAGCGCATATCAGTGTCTGATCATTTTAATTAGCTCTACAGCCCATAAAAAATTCAGCACAAACATGCTATGAATCGATGGTACACGCAGAAGTTCAAAACAGTATATATTAAAGGTTAACTCGAATTAACAGAATTCAGATGAGGATTTGTGAATGATTAAATCATGTCTTAAGAGCACCCAAGATTTCTTTTGTGACACAAGTTGTGTTACACTGTTGTATAGAGTACTAAAGGATACAAGGAAAAACAACAAGAATTTAAGAAGCAATAGCCAGTGTGCGTGCGAGTGTGTGTGTGTGATGACACAGAGTACCATTTTTTATTCGTTTCACTTTCTTCCACTGCCACTCCTTTGAAACAACTCACCGACCCTGTTCTCAATATCTTCTATACTGTACCGTACATACCGATCCTGTTTCACTCCTAGACGTGAAACACTCTCATGCCTGCCAATGAAATTTCGATATGCCAGTGACAAAGACTCAGTCACCGAAATCCTCAACTCCTCTCTCAATATCTCATCATAGAACACCCAGGTCGACTGGATCCGGCATATCTCCTCAAACCAAGAATTAAATAACTTCAACTTTTCTCTCAAAATCTTGGATGCTTCATTAGGTGATATAGAATTATTGTCAATTTTTAGTACATCCAAAACCTTACCCCACGAATTTTTTTGATAGCTCAAGAGGTAGTGCCTTACTTTTACCGTGCGTTTTTTGATCCAATCATCACCTAAAAGTATTCCCAGCTCATTATCTTTAGCTTTTTGTAAGATGTAGCTCCCATTGTTCATCAAGAACAAAGAGCACAGAGCAGGGTCCTTATAAATCTCGGATTTCGCCTCTAAATTACTCATCAGAAGCTTCAGAATCCATGCCATATGACCCCTTAAAGAGGAATTATCACCACTCTCCTCAAAAACATGTTCCAAAGTTTTCCGGGACCGGGATGCAGCACGTAGATAATTCATCACATATCGCGTAACGGGATGTGATCCTCCACCCGGAAACTCGGTCTTGGCCGGGTCACTACGGATCAAATTCTCCAACTCGATAAAGATCTCTTTTATAAGATCCCCCAATCTCCTCCATATGGTAACGATTTCATTCCACAAAGGCATAGAGTATTGATCAGAGAAAATAGACTCAAATTCGGGCACCAAGTCCCTTACCGTTTCGTATACATCCAGCACTTTGAACAAGCGGTCCGGCGCCCGGCTCCCCATCGCCACCACATCGGCAAAATCCAAGAGACGAATTGTGGAATCCTTGCAGATCTCCATAAATGAAATGTCAGCAGCTGACGAGAAGCCGAAAAATACACGATCACAGAGGCGGCGCTCACTCGGAAAAAGAATTCGAAGGGCTACAGTAATGGCTTTGATCCATTTCTCAATCTCATCTTCCAGCTGAGCCCACTGCATATTCTGAAACTCTTCAATGCTGAGATTCTTCATCCCCAACCTCGAAAAGCTCTCCTCCATGAACTCCCTCCGGCACGAGATGTACGCGTGGGAGCACTCTTTTCCGTACCCTGCAACCACCATACGTTTCGCAATCTCGTTCAAATCCCTCGTAGTCCCTGCCGGCAAAAGATCTAACACTAAATCGTAATCCTTCATTGGCTGCGCCACAGGGATCTCGTCATCGTCGTCTTCGTCCGACGAGATGTATTCGGGATGATTCAAGTCAAACGATTGGGACCCACGTTCGAAAATGGTTTTGAACTCGTCTTCCAAACGGAACATCGCCTGTTGGAGCAAATACTCGGCCCGCTCGAGACAGGAGGAGATGTTCTCATCATTGGTGAATGGGGCCCAATCACGGACAACGGCGATTAACTGGTCGACAGCATCGAGAAAGCAGGAGGAATCGGCGGACTTTGACCAGATGGAGCGGTCTAAAGACAGGTAACGGGAGATCTGACGGTGGAGAGCGTTGAAATTTTGTAACAGTCCCGTGGAGCCGCCGCGTGGGTCTTCGTGAGCCAGTTTTTCCCGTAGTCTTCCGTTGAATACCTTTAGAATCTCGTCACTGGTGGCATCATTCGGGCCGATAGTTTTAGCAACTAGGAGGGCTGCGGCTATCAGCTTCTCCTCTCCATCTTCCGCCATTGTTTCAGTTGATGTTAGCGGCGTTTGATTCTTGAATTTTGAACTAAAATGGCGATTCTGAGCAACTGCATAAGTTGACCTTAAGAAGTCGTCGTCGTTATTATTATTGGTTTGACTTTTATATGCAAAAACATAAAATAAAAAAAGCTTTCCAAAATTAATATATTTAGTGTAAATATATAAATTAAATTAATTTTGAAAGTAATAAAAATGAATATATAAGCTTTTAAGTTAATCTCATAACGTTAAATTTTGTTCTATTTGATTGAATTACCAAATACCAATGAGTAGGTCTTTTGTGAGACGATCTTACGAATCTTTATCTGTGAGACCGTCTCACAAAAGACCAACTCAAAAAGTAATACTTTTCATGGATGACCCAAATAAGATATCCGTCTTACAAAATACGACCCGTGAGACCGTCTCACACAAGTTTTTGCCAATACCAATATATTAATTACCAAGATAAATTAATACAACTGTATAGACATGATAACATGTACTTGCTTCTCCCATGTTGATTCATTTTTAAGATTTTAATTGTTTGATATTCTCAATTCCAAATCATACATCAAATACGAAATTTATTATATAATAAGACGTATTAGTTGTCTACGATTAAGAATCAGTGTTAGAGATTATGAAAAGTTGGATATATTTGTATGTTCACAATTTGATTGTGATAATAATTTTATTTTGAATATTGTAAGTTTGATGTTAGTACATAGGTGGTAATGATCTAACATTTGATTAATAACTTTATTTTTTTCATGTGATTCAATATATTAAATAGATATAGTCCATTTACAATAATTGAATTAAATAATTAAATATTAAGTAAGAGTAGATTGAAATAAATGCATGAATGGAGAAATGGTGATAAAAAAATTATAAACTTCAGACGGTATACATGCAAAAATAATATTTTAAAAAATTGTTTATGTTACATTATTTTATTAAAGTTTATAAAATAATTTAATTGTAGTAAACATATTTTATTAAGTTAAATGAGAGAGACGTTTCATATTTACAATAAGATAAATCAAGAAAATTATTTGGATTAAGAAAATAAATATTTTGATATTTGATTTATCATATTCTGGATAAGTCACAATCAATTCAAATTCTTGCGATGCGATGATAGTTAGAGAACATCTATAAATAGTGTCATACAAGGTCCTTAAACCTATACAGTTATTTGAAAATACATCATCAATACAATTGCATAAAGGTTTACAAGATCCATGTTTTCTCGTGTTTGTTGGATCTCTCCAGTTCTAATCTCAAATTCAACATCAATGGTTAGAGGTTAAAATTTGTTCTCGTTTATATTTTCGCTGGTTTTGCCTCCGGCTTAATATTTTTAGATTTTTTAATTGGGAAAAAAAATTATAAAATTATATTTGTTGAAAATTAATATTTAAAATGTGTATGTTGAATATTTGAATGTTGAAAATAAGAGTTGTAAATATTGAAAATTAGTGTGTGATGATGTAGGTAATGATGATTTTATTTTTGTATTATTTGTAAAGATTTTCTATAAATAGATCTCTCATTTGTGAAGAAAATCACAATTGAGTTGAGAGAAAAATATTATAAAGTGTGTAGTGTGATAATTTTGAGAGTTTGAGATTTTTACTTTTTACCGTAAATTTTTATTTTTTCACAACACATTATCAGCACGAAGCTCTAAAAGTCCTCCATATTTTTCCAAGCTCCAAAACAGAAGAAAAAGATAACAAAAGTAAAAATATTTATTTCATTGTTTATTTATTTATTGTTTATATATTTACTATATAATATAATGTTATTATAAATAATAAAAATAAATTTTTCAAAAAACATGTTATAAATCCTGGGAAGATGTTAAGACGACATCCCACACTCCCGGTAAGGGATACGACAAGTATAAAAGTCTATAAGGTTTTTAAACAAAATATCTTATGACACCTCATTATAATATTGTGATATGATATACATAATTATTTAAAACATTACTAATATTATATGCACCATATTATTACCATAAAATTATACAAATACATACATTTATTTTCTTGTACACCAAC
>NC_133320.1:7780162-7844336 GCF_012295235.1 Primulina huaijiensis
GACATGAGGTCACAGAATCGGAAATGCTTGAAAAAACATTTTCCACGTTTCACGCATCAAATATAACTTTACAGCAACAATATAGAGTGCGTGGATTTGCGAGATATTCTGAGCTCATCGCCTATCTTCTTGTGGCGGAAAAAAACAACGAGCTACTAATAAGAAATCATCAGTCCCGACCCACTGGATCATCAGCATTTCCAGAAGTAAATGCTGTAAGTAAAAATGAATTTAAACCTGGAAACCAAAATCAAATTCAAAGACAAGGTTTTGGTCGAGGTCGAGGTCGAGGTCGTGGACGTGGACGTGGACGTGGAAGTGGTCGTGGTCGTGGACGCGGCCGTGGTTTTGAAAATAATCGAGATAGTTATTTCTATAACTCATCTCAAAATAACGTCCCAAACCATCCACAGAAAAGGCATCAAGAAAACATGAGTGTTAATGAAAATCACTCGAAAAGATTTGAAAGTTCTTGTTTCAGATGCGGCACTCCAGGACATTGGTCTCGTATTTGTCGAGCCCCTGAGCATCTTTGCAAACTTTATAAAGAATCGATAAAGGGGAAAGAAAAGGAGACCAACTTCACTGAGCGAAGTGACCGTTTGAGTGATTCAACTCATTTTGATGCTGCTGATTTTATGAATGATTTCTCTGGAAATGATCAATATGTTGGTGGGATAGAAATGAACAATATTGATGCTGCAGATTTTCTCAATGATTTCTCTGAAAATGAACAATATAGTGGTAGAATATAAATGTACAATAATTTATTTTTCATGTATTTATATGATAATGTTTTATTGTACAATTATGATATGTGTTATATTTAAATATGTATTGTCATTAATTTTTTTTCATTGCATATTTTTTGAAGTTCAAATATGGAAAATGCTATGAGCAAAGCTGAAGTTTGCATACCCGATAGTGGTACAACGCACACTATCCTCCGAGATAAAAGATATTTCTTGGAACTAAAACCAACAAAAACAACGGTGAATACAATATCAGGTCCTGTAGACTTGATTAAAGGATGTGGTAAAGCACAATTTTTGTTACCTAATGGTACAAAATTTTTGATCAATGATGCTTTATATTCACCACAATCGAAAAGAAATTTGTTGAGTTTTAATGATATATATTCCCATGGGTATGATACTCAAACAATGAATGAAGGGAATGAGAAATATATGTGTCTTACCACATATAAATCAGGAAAGAAATATGTGATTGAAAAACTACCAATGCTCCCTACTGGATTGCATTATACACATATACGTCCCATTGAATCAAACATGGTAATTGATAATTCTTCAATATTAACCAATTGGCATGATCGATTAGGACATCCTGGTTCAACAATGATGCGAAGAATTATAGAAAATACACATGGTCATCCATTGAAAGACCAGAAGATCTTTCAGAATAATAAGTTTCAATGTAAAGCATGTTCTCTTGGAAAACTTATTATAAGACCATCACCAGCCAAAATCCAAACTGAATCACCAATGTTTCTTGAACGTATTCAGGGTGATATTTGTGGACCAATCCATCCACCATGTGGACCATTCAGATACTTTATGGTATTGATTGATGCCTCCAGCAGATGGTCACATGTATGTTTATTGTCAACTCGAAATGTTGCATTTGCAAGATTACTTGCTCAAATAATAAAATTGAGGAATCAATTTCCCGATTATACAATCAAGAAAATTAGACTTGATAATGCTGGTGAATTTACTTCCCAGACTTTCAATGATTATTGTATGTCTATGGGAATCATTGTTGAGCATCCTGTTGCTCATGTACATACTCAAAATGGATTGGCTGAATCATTGATTAAACGTCTGCAAATGATTGCTAGACCAATGATTATGAAAACAAAGCTCCCTATTTCTATATGGGGACATGCAATTTTACATGCTGCTTCATTAATTCGCATCAGACCAAGTGCATATCATAAATACTCCCCATTGCAGCTTGCATTTGGTAAAGAACCAGACATTTCTCATCTGAGAATTTTTGGATGTATGGTGTATGTGCCTATTGCACCACCTCAACGAAAGAAAATGGGACCTCAAAGAAAGATTGGAATTTATATTGGTTATGATAGTCCATCGATCATTCGATATCTTGAACCACAGACAGGCGACGTGTTCACAGCACGTTTTGCTGATTGTCATTTTAATGAGGAAATCTTCCCAATGTTAGGGGGAGAACAGAAACATACCGAAAAAGAAATTACATGGTATGTATCATCATTGTTACATCTGGATCCAAGAACAAAACAATGTGAAAAAGATGTACAGCAAATTGTGCACTTGCAAAGAATAGCAAATCAAATACCAGATGCATTTGCAGACACAAAAGGGGTAACTAAATCATATATACATGCTGCAAATGCCCCTGCTCGAATTGAAATTCCGAAGAAACAAATTGAAGATAGTCATGATGTCATTAAACGCCTGAAGCGTGGAAGGCCAGTTGGTTCCAAGGATAAAAATCCTCGAAAAAGAAAATTCATAGAGAAACACAATGATCACAAAATAGAGAATGATGTTCCTGAAGAAACACATAATGATCACAAAATAGAGAATGATGTTCCTGAAGAAACACATGATGATGAAAATGTTTTGTCAGAACCACAAACTGACGAGAATCATGAAATCTCTATCAATTATATTAATACTGGAAAAATATGGAACCGAAAAGATATAGAAGAAATTGATGATATATTTTCTTATAATGTGGCAATCGACATCATAAATGATAATGAAGATCATGAACCAAAATCTTTTGGTGAATGTAAAAATCGGCAGGATTGGATAAAATGGAAAGATGCCATCCAGGTTGAATTGGATTCGCTAAATAAACGTAATGTTTTTGGACCTATAGTCCTTACACCTGAAGGTGTAAAACCTGTTGGATACAAATGGGTTTTTATTCGAAAGCGAAATGAGAAAAATGAAATAGTAAGATATAAAGCTCGACTTGTTGCACAAGGTTTTTCTCAAAGGCCTGGAATTGATTATGAAGAAACGTATTCTCCCGTGATGGATGCAATTACGTTTCGGTATTTGATTAGCTTTGCAGTATATGAAAATTTAGAAATGCATCTTATGGATGTTGTTACAGCTTACTTATATGGATAACTTGATAGTAATATATATATGAAAATCCCTGAAGGATTTAAGATGCCTGAAGCACAAAGTTCAAAACCCAGAGAATGTTATTCTGTGAAATTACAAAGATCATTATATGGGTTAAAGCAATCTGGCCGAATGTGGTATAATCGGCTAAGTGATCACTTGAAGAAAAAGGGATATGTAAATAATTCAATATGCCCTTGTGTTTTCATTAAGAAGACAACATCCGGATGCGTAATTATTGCTCTATATGTTGATGATTTAAACATCATTGGAACGAATAATGAAATTCATGAAGTTGTGCCATACTTGAAGGAAGAATTTGAAATGAAGGATCTTGGAAAAATCAGGTATTGTTTGGGTTTACAAATTGAACAAAAAGAATGTTTAATATTTGTTCACCAGAAAAATTATACAGAAAAGATCCTTAAACGTTTTAATATGGATAAATCAAATCCTTTAAGTACTCCAATGGTTGTTAGATCATTAAACATAGAAAAGGATCCATTTCGTCCATGTGAAGGTGATGAAGATATTCTTGGTCCAGAAGTACCATATTTAAGTGCTATCGGTGCCCTTATGTATCTTACAAATTATACAAGGCCTGATATATCTTTTGCCGTAAATTTATTGGCAAGATTTAGCACATATCCAACAAAGAGACACTGGAACGGAATTAAACATATATTCCGTTATCTACGAGGAACGACAGACTTGGGACTTTTGTATTCAAAAGATGCTAATCCAAGTATAATTGGTTATGCCGATGCTGGATACTTATCTGATCCACACAAGGCACGTTCCCAAACTGGATATGTATTTACTCGTGGAGGCACTGCAATTTCTTGGCGTTCACAGAAACAAACGCTCGTAACAACTTCATCAAATCATGCCGAGATTATTGCACTACATGAAGCAAGCCGTGAATGTGTGTGGTTAAAATCAATGACCCAACATATCCAAATCTCATGCGGATTATCATTCGACGAGAAGCCTGTGATACTATATGAAGATAATGCTGCACGTGTTGCTCAAATGAAAGAAGGATACATAAAAAGCAACCGAACTAAATATATTCCTCCTAAGTTCTTCGCATTCACCAAAGAGCTTGAGAAGAATAAATGTATTGATGTTCGTCACATTCAATCAAGTGAAAACTCATCAGATCTCTTCACAAAGGCACTTCCTACGACAATATTCAGAAAGCACATATATAATATTGGGATGCGCAATCTACGAAATCTGTGAAGAATTGTTCGTGTCAACATGAGGGTGAGTTTACGTAACTGCACTCTTTTTCCCTTACTATGGTTTTTATCCCAATGGGTTTTTCCTAGTAAGGTTTTTAATGAGGCAGTACAAAAACACGTAATGAAGACATCATCGTATCATGATCATCATCACAAGGGGGAGTGTTTAAAATTAATATTTAAAATGTGTATGTTGAATATTTGAATGTTGAAAATAAGAGTTGTAAATATTGAAAATTAGTGTGTGATGATGTAGGTAATGATGATTTTATTTTTGGATTATTTGTAAAGATTTTCTATAAATAGATATCTCATTTGTGAAGAAAATCACAATTGAGTTGAGAGAAAAATATTATAAAGTATGTAGTGTGATAATTTTGAGAATTTGAGATTTTTATTTTTTACCGTAAATTTTTACTTTTTCACAACAATATTGATGTAATTTATATTTGTATCATGAATTTTTATATGATTTTCGAAATCAATAATAAGCACGAGATCTGAAATTTTAATTTTCAAAAATCTCACTTCAAACCATAGCTTCTAAATTGATGAAATTCGCCGCCTTGAGGAACTTGACTCGGTCGCCGGATGATAGCTCACGTCAGGGCAACCTTTCTCATACCATTGGCCGGAACATTACGTTAGAAAATCGACCGGGAAATCATGATTCTGTCCTAGCTATTTTACCTACTGTTTTCCGGCAATAAGTCTCGATTTCCGGCCATACATGAAGCGGATATGGAGGGGAAAGGTCGTCTAAGGATGCTACACATTGGAGAGGGTAGCGCCCATTCGACACCATCGTTTGGCTGGAATATTCAAATCTCGATCGCGAACTGCTCCAAAAAAAAAAAAAAGGTTCCAACCATTTTCTTGATTGATGACATCACAAAAATGGTCGGTCGTGACCTGGGATTGATGGTTCGACATTGATCGAACGTTCGGTGGCCGGATATGGGCGGCGCGTGAACGATTTCATATTTGACTAGGATTAGGGTTTCAAAAATTAAGGGCATGTTTAGATTTTGGGATTCGACTAAAAATTTTAAAATTTTTGGAATATTGACTTCAATATGAGAATTTTGAATTATTGAAATTTGGTTTTCAATTTTCAGTCTAGTATATTTCCAAATTAAGAATTTTTAAATTTTGGAATTTTTTTATAAGCATGTTTGGATGGTTATTTTATGGAGATTGTGAAAATTCTAAAAGTTATTTTAGAAATATCAACACTCCAAAATTAATTAGCCTATTTAGATTTATAGTAGGTCTCTTGTGAGACGGTCTCACGAATCTTCATCTGTGAGACGGATCAACTCTACCGATATTCACAATAAAAAGTAATATTCTTATCATAAAAAATATTACTTTTTCATGGATGACCCAAATAAGAGATTTGTCTCACAAAATACGACTCGCGAGACCGTCTCACACAAGTTTTTGCCTTAGATTTATTTTCATGACATATATTGTGCAAAAATTATGTGTAATTATTGCTTTGATATTAAGAAATTTTTAACATTATTATTATATTTATTATCATAATCATACATGGAAAAAAATTTAAGAATTGCACGAGATTCACAATTTTTTCGTATTTAATTATTTATTTTATCATATATAATTTTATATAAACAAATCAATTTAAATGTGAATAATAAAGTTACCAAATAAATAAAAAATTTGTCTTATAAAGATCTATAACATGGATAATTAAGTAATATTAATTATGAATGTAAAAGAAAACATAATCTGAGAAGTTCTTCATAGACCAATTTAAATTGCCTTGACTTGTCACTGGTCTAGAAATTAGGTTTTTGAAAACCTTAGCTCTATTTATCTTCTACTCGGAGAACTATCAGAAAATGTTAAGTGTATTATTAAATAAGTTTTATATAAAAAATTAAGTAAAGTCAAAATTATGTCCAGTGAACCCGTATAATTTTAAATAATTAAGGTTCAACCACAACACCCTTAATTATGTAAAATTATACATTAAGTGGGTCGAGCATTGTAACGTCCAAAAGTCAACCTACGTAAATCACATCCATGCAAATGAATTAAATTGCTTACTTGCTTTGTTTAATTGATTTTAGATGATTACATGATGCATATTATATGATTAAAAGTCTGATCACATGATTAGATGTTATGATTTCATGAGAATTGTAGATTTTACCCGAATATTCGATAATAGGCTGAGGAAAAGACACCGGGGACGACCAAGATAAAATAAATATTTTTCAATAAATATTTTCAAGGCTTATTAATATGATTAAATTTTTCTAAAAATGGTAGAGTTCAAATTATTTTACGAAACGAGCATGATTTTATCCGGGAAGCCGGTTTTGGGCAAACGATGGACTTTTAAAAAATCAAAATTATTATTTTCGAAAACTAATTTTTATAAACTTTTATTTTTCAATTAAATAGGTGTTATTGAGCCTAATTTACCTAGGATTAGTAGGCCCAGTTGCTCTTAAACTCAAAAGCCCAAAACCTAAGCCCATTAACATGCAAATTTAAATCTATAAAAAGGATTCCTAGGTATTTTTGAGAGCTATCAGCCGAAAACACACACACACACACACACATTACACACACAAGTTTCAAAAATTAGGAGGAGGAGAAAATAAAGAGTCTTCATCGTCCGTTCGTTCTTCATGTAATTACTAGACTCTAGTCGCACGACAAGTCAGATCGCTCATTATTATATCAAAAGATCGTCTGTCTTTTAACTTGACCGAGTTAATAGTGCAATTCACAAGTCTAACTATTCAACTCTAACCACACTACAACAGGTCAGACTTTAAGAGATCGAGGTGGATACTCCAACTCAAGTTGTTTGATATTATCAAATAAAGTACTATTGCATAGTAACCTACCAATTACTGATTGACAGGAAAATTTCCCAAAATGAAAAAAATTCAATCAACTTTCATAAGCTAAAAGAGCTAAAGTCCTAAAAAGAAAAGAAGCATTAAATAGACATTTAATATAGCATACATGACAGGGTCATTCTGTCAGGAGTTAGTATAGATGATCATTGAAAATTTTTTTTCACCATTGGAGCTTTTCAAGTATGTATTTATGCAGACTAAGACTGATGAAAAAAAATATTTTTACAATATTGAAAGCTTTTAAAAGTCTACAAATATTCAAGATCTCGAGTATTCATAATCGTTAATATCAAACAGCTCACTTACCACATGCTTATTTGTCCATATCAGATCTTCAAGGATCAATATGAGCTAAACTAACCAACTCTATCCGTTCAAAGCTATACGTTGGAAGTTATTGTTGGAAGTGAACCGGTTGTTCTTAAATATTCATAAGTTGTTGAGTGATCACTAAAAGTTTTGATTTAGACAGTGATAAGTCTTAAACTAAGTTGTTTTGTATAAGAGTGTACCAATCAAAATCTTTTAGTGGATTCTTTCCTAAATGGAAAAACAGATGACATATGAGTGTTTATATCCATAAAATTCTATCTCGTTTTTCTATCTTGTTTGCTTTCTTATTTATGGTTTCTTTGTTACCTGTTGCTTGCATTGAATATATATACAATATTACTAGTCTGACCATTTTCGCGCATATTTATTTTTAGTGATCCAACTCAGTCTAGCCGTTCAAGAAAGGGTTTTAACAATTAAAAACTGTTACAGCCAGCTCAGTTTAGCTTTAATAAGAGTTTGTTCACCTCCCTCTAAAATTCATCTCGATCCCAACATTATCTTTATTAAATTAAATACACAATTTATTTTTCATGATTATTTTATTGATTAAAATTATAAATAAATTATATGATAAAATTATATTTTTTCTCTATCTATATTGTAGTATTATGATTATATATCAATAAATTAAAACTCAATAAATCTATCATATACATTGGTAAAATATACTTTAATATATAATAAAATTTGTTTGCTTTTTATGGTTTACAATTACTACATTGAATATTTTTCCAAGTTCTTAACGAATTAATACTGAATTTGAAAAAACTAAAATGATAATTATGGTTATTTTTATCATTTGATAACAATATATCTGCACTCCTGCAATATATATTTATTTTAGGGTAGGTCTCTTATGAGACGGTCTCACGAATCTTTATATGTGAGACGGATCAACCCCACCGATATTCACAATAAAAAGTAATAATCTTAGCATAAAAAGTAATACTTTTTCATGGATGACTCAAATAAGATATCCGTCTTACAAAATACGACCCTTGAGACAGTCTCACACAAGTTTTTGCCTTTATTTTATTATATTTCAATTGTATATATGATTTATTTGTTGAGTTGTAATTTATTAATATATAAATAAAAATAATATCATTTATTGTATATTTGTAAATTTGTTTAAAATATATTATGTTTAGATATATACTTTATCTATTGATATATTTGTATTAAATAATAGTCCTAATATTTTTAAATATATAGACTATGATACTTGTCATAATATAATTTTTAAATAAGTATATTCTTAAAAAAGCTAATTAATAAAATAATAATGAAACAGAGACGTATACATAATTGAATGCAATAATAATAATTAGATTTAAAATTAATTTAGGGTTGAGGGTAAAATTGATTTTTTAATTTGATTATGTAGTGCCCAAATTCTGTACACGTATAACTCATTCATTTATTTAATTGTTAAATCATTTGATTAATTGATTTTTACCATGCATGATTTATTTAAATGCGTTATTTTAAATTACTTATGTTATATGATGCACGTTAAAATATTTTTCAAGTTTAATGTTTCAGGCGATTATTCGAGGCGGGATTGAGGAAAAGACCCGGTGACGATTTTGGGCAATTTTAATGGAGTATTTTATTTTTAAGTTAAGGATGTGGCACTTTAACTAATTTATTCAGTTTAGCATTTTAAAAGCCTTATTTATGTATTTAGTGATTTAAGAGTTTAAAGCTTTTAAAATTAACATTTTTGGGTGTGTTATTTTGATTTAGGAGTTTGTTTAAAATTAAGGTGGGTTAAACTTTTTATTAGCATTTTAATTAGTTGTTTTAGCAAAAATATCTCCTAATTAAAAACCCACACACACACGTTACACACACTCACACACACTTACATGTTTTTACACACACTAAAACACACAACACACTCTACACATCTTATTTTCAGATTTTTTTTAAAAGAGAAAAACCTAGGTTACTCAAGCATAAGCAGCCGCCCCCTCTGTCTAAATTTCCAGCAAGTTTTGTTGAGTTTCTTTAAAGAAAATCGCGCCACGTTCGTCCCGGATCAACCTCGCTTCTTTCTCCGCTTCGGTATCGCCGTTTCGGTAAAGTTTATCATCATAATGCACGTATATTCTTTCATCCCTGTATCGATCTCGTCATATTATGCGTTGTGTTGATATTTATGCGTAAAAATTCATGTGTGATGAGTAGAAGTTTGGGCAATCATGTTTAGATCAATTTTGAAACGATTTTGGATCACAAATTTACGTTTTTGCGGTCATTTTAAATACTGCGATTTTCCGGTCGTGATTCTGAGAAAACTTTTAAGTTTTAACGCAAATTGTAGAACTTTTTGATACCTTCGAATTGATATAAGATTCGAAATTTTTGGACGAAAATTGAGTGAGTTATGGCGTTTTTCGTGGGACTGCTCAAACTGCGTTTTTCAGAAAATTATGTATTGATGCGTTCTTGAAGTTTTATTGTTGCGGGCTTCGTTGGAGATCGACGGGTGACAATGCTGCGTATAGGTATGCTTAGTATGATGTTGAGTTGGCAATTGGGTTACCGGTTAGTGTCGATAGGCACTTGAATTCACTAGAAGTCGTAGGAAACAATTTGATGTCAATCTCCATGTTTTGAGTTGCATTATGTCGTAGGTTGAACGCCGTTGTTTCGAGGTGTTTGTACCAATGTTGTCAGTGTAGTAGCATGCTAAGATGGGTCTCGGGGTGTCGGTTCATAGTCCGTGCAACCGAGTTTAGAACGTTAAGAAATTCTTGCACGGAATAATTCGTGGGTTTTCTCCTACCGCGGGTACACGGACCCCCACACGGACCAGAGCACGGGGTCCGTGCCTTTGTTTTTCTTCGAAGGGTCAATTTACAGAGTCTACACGGGCCCCTACCCGGACCTAGGCACGGGGTCCGTGCCTTTCCTTTTCTGCACGACTCATTTTACAGTATCTACACGGACCCGGAGCCGGACCTGGGCACGGGGTCCGTGTACTACCTTTTTGATTTAGGTTGAATACTTTGAGGTTCCATGTCTTAGTTTAATGCAATGTTTTAACAAGGCCGAGTCACGAGAATTTTAGAGCGTACTAGGGAAATGAATGAGCTTGGGTTTGAGCATGATTACTACGTCTAAGCTATTAAAGTTAAGTGTTTGAACTCACGTTAGTATGTTGCAGTAGCGGCCCCAAACGAGATCCAACGAATCCCTCAACGCCAAGTAAGTATGTTGACGTGCAAAAAGGAAAGATTTCAAGTTTTTGAGGTATGCTAAATGTCTAGTGACCAAATTATGAATGAGTTTGGAAGTCGCTGAAAGTGGCCGAGGACCTCTCCACCCCGTTAAAGCATGAACGGATTTAGATCAGGCTTGGAAAGCGTTAAAGCATGAACGGGGACCAATTAAAGCATGAACGGGGACCAATCCACCCGTTAAAGCATGAACGGGGATCTCATGTATGTGGCAGTGGATACGTCCCTGTCAGCCCAGTACTGTGGTTTGTCTGATCAGGCATTTATTATGTATGGGTCACTTGCTTTGAAACATGCCTCTACGCAAAATGATGAAGTTATGTACGTTCAAGTATGCTCAAGTATGCAAGCATGTTTTAAGAAAAGTTTTATGTTGATGGCACGTCTATGTATGTATATACGTATGTTCAAGTTTTGTTATGCAAGTTCAAGTTTCATGTATGTACTCCTTATTTTAAAGTTGCATGTGGTTTTATTACGTATTATTCGTTACTTCCAGTTTATACGTGTTGAGTCTTTAGACTCACTAGACTTGATCGATGCAGGTGAGGATGATTTCGAGGAGACTAGGGGTGGTGACCAAGGAGCAGGCTTGGACTGAGCGGGAGGCTAAACCCGAGGACCGCCATGTTTTGAAGTTTTCATGCAATGCTTAAAATACTTTAATTTGATGTTCTGGTTAGGATGTTTTGAACAAGCGTTTATCTTAGCAAAATTTTTATTGGTGATCTTTTACTTCAATAGTTTGATTGAACAACGAGTGGTTAACCGAATTGATGGTTCATTTTCGTATTTAAGAAAATTTTAAACTTTTCCTCAAATTTTAAATAGTTAAAAAGTACGGTACGTTACAGTTGGTATCAGAGCGATGTTCTTGTAAAGGGTTACGCCTACTTCCAGTCGCAAGAAGCTCACGAAGTCACACCTCATGTCTGTAAGTTTTAAAGTTTTGCATTATGTATGTAGTAAGCATTGAATCATGATTTCAGCATGTCCATGTTTTAAGTTTAGACTTCGTGCATCTTATGATATTGCTATTATATTCATGCATATTGGGTTTACGGGTTGGGTAAATCATTGGAACAGTATGCCTCCCAGACTTGTGATTAACCACGAAGCTAGAGAGGAGAACCGAGAGGCCCGAGATGAGGAGAGGGTCACTCCTCATCGTCCACCTCCGGATATGCAGGCGCAGATGCTTGCAGGTATGACGCAGTTTGCGGGGAACCAGGCTGCAGCGAATGCAGGGGCAAGGCCCAGACCTGAAGGGGTGTATGAGAGGTTTCAGAGGATGAATCCTAAGGAGTTTTCGGGAACTACGGACCCGATGGTGGCAGAGGGATGGATTAAGTCCATCGAAGTGATCTTTGATTTCATGGAGCTGCAGGATGCAGACCGAGTCCGTTGTGCCATATTTCTTCTAGCAGGGGATGCCAGGCGTGGGTGGGATAGTGCGTCAGTGGCAGTTAATTTGCCGACTTTGTCTTGGAATGGGTTTAAGGAAATATTCTTCGTCAAGTACTTCATTGAGGAAGTACGATCCAGACTTACCAAAGAGTTCATGTCGCTGCGACAGGGAGACATCAGCGTGGCAGACTTCGTCCGGAAGTTTGAGAGGGGGTGTTACTTTGTGCCCCTGATAGCTAATGATGCCCGGGAGAAGTTGAGGTATTTTATGGATGGATTGCGGCCGGTCTTGCGCCGTGACGTTCGAGTTGCTGGTCCTGCTACTTATTCAGTTGCCGTATCGAGAGCTTTGGCGGCAGAGCAAGATAAGAGGGATATTGAGGCTGACAGGCAGGGCAAGAGGCTTTACCAGGAACCACCGCATCAGCATCAGAGACCCCAGTTCAAGAAACCTTACTAGGGGAAGAAGCCTTATCAAGGACCACCGAAAGGCAAGGGTCCTATTCAACAGCTGAAGGCGCCTCAAAGACCTGGGAATTTTCCAGTGTGTCCTAAATGCAATCGCCAGCATCCGGGAGAGTGTTTATACGGATCAGACAAGTGCTTTAAATGTGGAGCAAGTGACCACATGTTGAAGGAGTGCCCACAATGGAAGCAGCCAACCCAGGGCAGGGTATTCGCCATGCATGCTCAGGAGGCGAACCCAGACACTACACTGTTGACGGGAAATATCTTCATTAAGAGATTAGCCACGAAGGCCCTGATAGATTCGGGAGCCACTCACTCTTTAATCTCGGAGGCATTCGCTAATCATTTAGACATCAAGTCTATCGGCCTTGATGTGAACTATTCAGTGACAGTCCCATCAGGGGAAGAACTGTTAGCTACCAGTGTGGTCAGAGATATTGATCTAGAACTGCAGGGCCACCTGGTGTATGCCGACCTGATAGTATTGCCGATGCCAGAATTCGACATTATCTTGGGAATGGACTGGCTGACGAAGAACCGAGTCATGATTGACTTTCAGAAGATATCAGTGTTGGTCAGACCAATGGGAATGGAGCAGTTTCTATTTGAGCCAGACAGATGGAGAAGCTTCCCTCGTATGATCTCCTGCATGCAGGCACGGAGACTTATTTCTAAGGGGTGTCAGGCTTTCTTTGTGAGACCCCGAAAATAAAATAGTATTGATGATATTTTTGTAAATAAGTTGAAAAATATTCAATTTATTTTGATGGCATTTTCGTAAATAAGTTGAAAAATAATGAATTAATTTTAAAGGCAAAATGGTAATTAGTCCCATATCTTTTTCATATGAAGTCCAAATAATTTGAGATTTGGATATACCGTAAAAAACTCAAAGATATAGAAATTTCATGTTTTGAGTTTCGGAAAATTTGATCGTTTGACTGATCCGAAAGAATATACCGAAGTTAAAATGTTAAATAGTATATATTATACTATATTATATTATTATTAATATTTTATTATTATTAATATAATATAATAATATAATATAATATTAAAAAAATTAATTAAAAATTATAAATGAAACTCACGATAATCGTAAGTTTTATCTCTTCAGAAAGAAAGCAGAAGAACGAGAGAGGTGAGAGAAAACAGGGTTTTTGAATTTCTTTTCGATCGTGCGACTTATCGGTTTATCCAATCGACGAACTGACTTCAGATTTGGGATCGTTGACACGAGTTCTTTGATTTGAGGTATAAATTTTATATTTTTGGTGATGTTTGAAATTCGTCGATTTTTGGAATAAATCCGATAAATTGTTAAATCATACAGAAACTGAAAGTTGTTGAATAGTGTATGATTTTAACGAAGAAGAGATGATTATAGTGACGTTATTTTGAATTATTCCTAATTTATTATAATTAGGAAATTTTAAATCGTGGACTGAAATTGAAGAATTATTTGTCGGTTATATATGTGGTAGAATACCTGACAAGAAACTAAGTTTTGAAGTCGGAATTGAATTATGCTATGAGTTGAATTTGATATGAATTTTTGAAGTTTCAAAGGATATTTGAAACTTATATTATTGAATTTGAATGAAATTATTGATTGAAATGAATGTGTTATTGATGTAGATAGAGTTTCTATACTGAAATCTTAAAGCTACATCGACTGGATCGAAGAATTGAGGTATGTTGCGACCGGGTAACATACGACAGGTATCTGTATTATATGATATATGTTTGATTGATTGGATTGAGATACATGTCTATATGCCTTATTTGTTGAGTTGATGTGGCATACATGACATGCACGTTGAGCTATGATCCTTGGATACCCTGATATGATTTGATTTGATTCTGGGGTTTGTGAACACAATGCTATGTTTGGTATTACATGACCCTTAAAGCATAGTCATTTGTGGCCCCGATGATTGATTGAGATTTGGGATTTGATGGCGCTTTGTCGACGCTATCATACGATTATCCCTGATTGAGGCCGGTGTGCCAGCTCGAGCATTGATTTGATAGCGATTCGATTGATTCTGACATGTGCTCAGTGGATGAGCATTTGACCTGATACCTTCACGACATACATGCATTGCATATCATATATAATTGTTTAGATATTTGTGGTATATATTGTGGTTGCTTCAGACTGAGCTTTGCTCACCCCAGATGGGGCTGTTGTTGTCTTTGTATGTGGACAATGACAGGTACTCCAGGATATCAGGAGACCGGAGATGGTACTTCTGGAGGGAGTCAGGGTTGATTTGAGGTTTCGTGGTCTTTCTCAGTATATATGTATATGTATCTATATAACGGGTTATGTCCCGAGGAGATGAGTTTGTTTGTATGTATTTGATCTGGATTATGTGTGGGCTTGTTTTATATTGTAACATGTTAAGACGAGACTATATTATATACTATTTTTAGTATTATAATTAGAGTTGACATGTTTTGGGCTCATTGTAAAGAAAATTTAAACACTTTTTCCGCTGTAATTAATTAACCCTAATCAAATCGCATTGTAATAACGATTAGGAGCTAAGAGCCCCACACGGAGTGGTATCAGAGCATAGCTGAGAATGCTCGATTGAGTCTTGTGTACACGTAATAGGCACAAATGAATTGTGCGTATGTGTTTGCATTATTTGTATTACTTGCTCCTACTTGATTTAGTTTGAGTAAGTTATGGATGAGATTGATGATATGAGATGATGATGATGTGAACTTGATATTTATTTGTGATATTCATCCTCTGATTTGTAGATGGATCCCACGAATGAAACTGCGAGTAGCAGTACTGAGAGGATAGTTGGACAATTCGAAGGATTGTCCATGGATCTGGTGATGGCTCTGTTCAAGGATTTGAAACCACCGAGGTTCTTTGGCACTGAAAGTGCAAAAAGAGCAGAGGCATGGTTAAAGGATATCGAGCACTTGTTTAATATTGTTGAATACTCTAAGGCTCGGTGAATGAAACTTGCTCTCTACCAACTGAAAGACCGAGCAAAATTTGGTGGGAAGTCGCTGAGATTGGATTGAAAGAGGCCGGGATTGAAGTCACATGGGATGTTTTCAAAGCCCAGTTTTTGGAGCAGTATTCCCTTCTTTCTTATTACACTGCTCAGGAGAATGAATTTAATAGTCTGCAATAGGAAATGATGACTGTTGCGGAATATGCTTCGAAGTTTTCGACTTTGTTGAAGTATGCACCTCACGTAGCTGGGAATGCGAAGGCAAAATATAACAGGTTTGTGAATGGATTGCATCTTGCTATATATACTTATGTTGTTTCTGGTTTGCCTACCAGCTACGCAGAGGCAGTTGAACGAGCAAAGGCAGCTGAAGCTGGACTAAAACGAGGAGGTCCTCAGTACACTCCTCCACCTCCAGTGACAGCTCAGCAGCCTACCTTGCGTCCGAGAGGTAGGAAGTTTAAGAAGACTGGTTCCACTGTTTCTTCTTCTTCTTCANAGAGAAATGACCTTTCTGCCCACACTGATAACAAGTACCAAACATACCTCGACACTGCTCGATAGTATGTTTACCCCCACAATGAANGTTTGGTACTTGTTATCAGTGTGGGCAGAAAGGTCATTTCTCTCGAGTATGTCCGAACAGGGGTACGACTTCTTCTCAACCCCAGCTAGGATTTAGAGGTGGCCCTAGCATGATGAGACCTGTTGTTCCTGTTCCCTCTTTTCAGCAGTCGAGTGTCCCACGATATCGAGGACCAGGTGGTCAGACTGCCCAGGTTCCTCCTCAAGTTCGAGTGTATGCTATGACTGAGGATGAGGCGAAAGAAGCTCCTGGTGGTGTGATTGCAGGTATCTGCATGCTTTGCGATTATCCTGCACGTGTTTTATTTGATATAGGAGCATCTCATTCATTCATATCGCATGCATTTGTTGCATCTCATGGTATTGAGTGTACCCCGTTGTATGATGTTTTGTCGATAGCCACGCCAGCAGAAAAGATTATTTTGTCTGAGCAAGTTGTGCATAATTGTGTATTGATATATGAGGATAATGTGATGTTCTTGAATTTGATTGTTCTCCCAATGCACGACTTTGATTGTATTGTTGGCATGGATATCTTGACAACAAATCGAGCTACTGTCGAATGTTTTCATGGAGTGGTTCGATTTCGACCTATTGATGAACCCAAGTGGAACTTTTATGGCAAGGGTTCCCAAGCTAAAATTCCATTGGTATCCTCTCTGGAAATGTCCCGACTTTTGTTTAGCGGAGATGAGGGTTATCTTATCTACGCTGTTGATGTCTCAAAAAAAGAGCCATATTTATCTGATATTCCTGTAGCGAAAGAATTTTCGGATGTATTTCCCGATGAGATTCCTGATTTTCCGCCTCATCGAGAAGTTGAATTTAGTATTGATCTTATGCCGGGGACTGCGCCTATATCGAAAGCTCCTTGTCGCATGGCACCATTGGAATTGAAAGAACAATTACATGATCTTCTCGATAAGGGATATATTCGACCGAGTGTATCACCTTGGGGAGCTCCAGTTTTATTTGTTCGAAAGAAAGATGGTACTATGCGAATGTGTAGTGATTATAGGCAATTGAATTAGGCTACTGTGAAAAACAAGTACCCACTTCCTCGTATTGATGATCTCTTTGATCAACTTCAGGGTACTTCTGTATACTCGAAGATTGATCTTCGTTCTGGGTATCATCAAGCACGTGTTCGAGAAGAAGATGTACCTAAGACTGCTTTTCGTACCAGGTATGGCCATTATGAGTTCTTGGTTATGCCTTTCGGTCTCACGAATGCTCCTGCTGTCTTTATGGATTTAATGAATCATGTCTTTTGTGATTATCTTGACCGATTCGTTATTGTATTTATCGATGATATTCTTGTATATTCGAAATCGAAAAAGGAGCGTGCTGAACATCTGAGACTGGTACTCCAAACTCTTCGTAATGGACATTTATATGCTAAATTGTCCAAATGCGAATTCTGGATGGATCGAGTAGTATTTTTGGGCCACGTCATTTCGAGACATGGAATATCTGTTGATCCCGCTAAGGTTGAAGCCGTATTGAACTGGCCGAGACCTACGAATGTTCCTGAGATACGTAGCTTCATGGGTTTAGCTGGTTATTATCGTCGATTTATTGAAGGATTTTCAAAAATAGCTAAACCGATTACTCAACTAACACAGAAGAATCAGCGATTCATTTGGTCAGAGGAATGTGAAGCTAGTTTCCTTGAATTGAAGACGAGATTGACCACAGCACCTGTGCTTACTATTCCCTCTGGTACCGGAGGATTTGTAGTGTGTACAGATGCGTCTGGTAAAGGTTTGGGCTGTGTTCTGATGCAACATGGCAAAGTGATTGCTTATGCGTCTCGTCAATTGAAATCTCATGAAACACGTTATCCTGTTCATGATCTTGAATTGGCCGCCATTGTATTTGCTCTGAAAATTTGGCGCCATTACTTGTACGGAGAAAAGTTTGTTATATATTCGGACCATAAGAGTCTGAAGTATCTCTTTTCTCAATCTGATTTGAATATGAGGCAACGCAGATGGATGTATCTTTTGAAGGACTTTGATTGTGAGATTCAATATCACCCTGGATCGGTGAATGTTACTGCGGATGCCCATAGTCGTAAGGTGCATGATTCTGTGTTAGCATCTGTTTGTGTCGCCAAAGTACACGAGGATATATGTACTTCTGATTGGACTTTTCACTCGAATTGAAATTCTGTCACTGTCTCAGCATTGCAAATTGAGCCGAACTTGATATCGAAAATACTAAAGGCCCAACGAAGTGATGCTCAAATCCAGAAGTCTAAAGAACTTGTATCTGCAGGACATCAGTCTGGATTTCAGATTATGTCTGATGGTTCTTTACGACTTAATGGTCGGCTGGTAGTTCCTGATAATGCTGATTTGAAATATACCCTTCTTCGTGAAGCACATTGTAGCAAATACAGTATTCACCCTGGAGGTCGAAAGATGTATTTGACATTGAGACCCCAATTCTAGTGGAGACGTATGAAGAAGGACATTGCTGAGTTTATTTCCAAATGCTTGGTCTGCCAGCAAGTGAAAGCCGAGAGAATGAAATCGGGAGGATTACTCCATAGTCTCGAAATCCCGAAATGGAATCGAGAACATATTGCTATGGACTTTGTGACTCATTTATCTCGTTCGCCCAAGGGCTGTGATGCTATTTGGGTCATTATTGATCGGCTTTCGAAATCTGCACACTTTATTCCGTATGAACGGACATATCCTTATAAGAGAATGGCCCGTTTATACATTGAGAATGTTGTGAGACTGCACGGTGTGCCAGTCTCAATTGTATCTGATCGTGATCCCAGGTTTGCTTCTAAAGTCTAGGGTAGTTTTCAGGAAGAGATGGGTACGCGTTTGGCTATGAGTACTGCTTATCATCCTCAAACTGATGGCCAAACTGAGCGTACGATTCAGACGTTAGAAGATATATTACGTGCGATTGTGATGGATTTCAGAATTGGATGGCAAGATGCTTTACCATTGGTGGAATTTTCTTATAATAATAGCTTTCAAACGAGCATTGGTATGGCACCGTTTGAAGCCTTATACGGGAGACGATGTAGGTCCACGTTATTCTGGGATGAAATTGGTGAAAGACAATTCACTGGACCTGAAATGATACAGGAAATGAATGATAAGGTTCAGTTGATTCGACAGCGGATGAAAGCCGCTCAGGATCGTCAAACGAGTTATGCGAATAAACGAAGACGACCCTTGGAATTCCAAAAAGATGATAAAGTGTTTTTGAAAATATCTCCCTTTAGAGGTACCGTTCGATTTGGCATGCGAGAGAAGTTATCTCCTCGATATGTTGGTCCATACGAGATCCTTGATCGAGTTGGAGATCTTGCTTATCGACTGGCATTGTCACCAGCATTATCTGTCATTCACGATGTATTTCATGTTTTTATGTTGAGAAAGTATGAATCAGATCCCTCACATGTACTTGCACCTGATGAGGTTGAACTCGATCCATCTCTTTCTTATGTTGGGCAACCTGTTCGTATTATGGATCGAAAGGAGAAGATATTGCGCAACAAATCGATTCCGTTGGTTCGAGTACAATGGACACGACATGATGTGGAGGAGTCAACGTGGAAATTGGAAAGCAAGATACGAGAATCATATCCGCACTTGTTCGATTTTATTCCACCTGTTCCATTGTATTCAATGTATGATGACCCATTTACTGATTTTAGTTTTGATATGTACTATAACTGGTGACGTATAATTATATGTTTGCCAATGTTATGTATATAGAGATGTTTGAGATTTCGAGGACGAAATCTTTTAAGTTGGGGAGAAATGTGAGACCCCGAAAATAAAATAGTATTGATGGTATTTTTGTAAATAAGTTGAAAAATATTCAATTTATTTTGTTGGCATTTTCGTAAATAAATTGAAAAATAATGAATTAATTTTAAGGAGAAAATGGTAATTAGTGTCATATCTTTTTCATATGAAGTCCAAATGATTTGAGATTTGGATATACCGTAGAAAACTCAAAATTATAAAAATTTCATGTTTTGAGTTTTGGAGAATTTGATCGTTTGACTGATCCGAAAGGATATATCGAAGTTAAAATGTTAAATAGTATGTATTATATTATATTAATATTATTAATATAATAAAAAAAATTAATTAAAAATTATAAATGAAACTCACGATAATCGTAAGTTTCATTTCTTCAGAAAGAAAGCAGAGGAACGAGAGAGGTGAGAGAAAACAGGGTTTTTGATTTTCATTTCGATCGTGCGACTTATCGGTTTATCCAATCGACGAACTGACTTCAGATCTGGGATCGTTGACACGAGGTCTTTGATTTGAGGTATAAATTTTATATTTTTGGTGATGTTTGAAATTTGTCGATTTTTGGAATAAATCCGATAAATTGTTAAATCATACAGAAACTGAAAATTGTTGAATAATGTATGATTTTAACGAAGAAGAGATGATTATAGTGAAGTTATTTTGAATTATTCCTAATTTATTATAATTAGGAAATTTTAAATCGGGGATTAAAATTGAAGAATTATTTGTCGGTTATATATGCGGTAGAATACCTGACAAGAAACTAAGTTTTGAAGTCGGAATTGAATTATACTACGAGTTGAATTTGATATGAATTTTTGAAGTTTTAAAGGATATTTGAAACTTATATTATTGAATTTGAATGAAATTATTGATTGAAATGAATGTGTTACTGATGTAGATAGAGTTTCTATACTGAAATTTTAAAGCTACATCGACTGGAACGAAGAATTGAGGTATGTTGCGACCGGGTAACATACGACAGGTATCTGTATTATATGATATATGTTTGATTGATTGGATTGAGATACATGTCTATATGCCTTATTTGTTGAGTTGATGTGGCATACATGACATGCACGTTGAGCTATGATCCTTGGATACCATGATATGATTTGATTCGATTCTGGGGTTTGTGAACACAATGCTATGTTTGGTATTACATGACCCTTAAAGCATAGTCATTTGTGGCCCTGATGATTGATTGAGATTTGGGATTTGATGGCGCTTTGTCGACGCTATCATACGATTATCCCTGATTGAGGCCGGTGTGCCAGCTCGAGCATTGATTTGATAGCGATTCGATTGATTCTGACATGTGCTCAGTGGATGGGCATTTGACCTGATACCTCCACGACATACATGCATTGCATATCATATATAATTGTTTAGATATCTGTGGTATATATTGTGGTTGCTTCAGACTGAGCTTTGCTCACCCCAGATGGGGCTGTTGTTGTCTTTGTATGTGGACAATGACAGGTACTCCAGGATATCAGGAGACCGGAGATGGTACTTCTGGAGGGAGTCATGGTTGATTTGAGGTTTCGTTGTCTTTCCCAGTATATATGTATATGTATCTATATAACGGGTTATGTCCCGAGGAGATGAGTTTGTTTGTATGTATTTGATCTGGATTATGTGTGGGCTTGTTTTATATTGTAACATGTTAAGACGAGACTATATTATATACTATTTTTAGTATTATAATTAGAGTTGACATGTTTTGGGCTCATTGTAAAGAAAATTTAAACATGTTTTCCGCTGTAATTAATTAACCCTAATCAAATTGCATTGTAATAACGATTAGGAGCTAAGGGCCCCACATTCTTGGCCAGCATTGTTTCGGCACCTGATGCGCCTACTCCATCCATATCAGATGTGCCGGTACTCAGAGACTTCCCAGACGTCTTTCCTGACGACGTCACAGGTCTTCCACCAGATAGGGAGGTAGAGTTTTCCATTGATCTTATGCCAGGCACAGTGCCAATCTCCAAGGCACCGTACCGATTAGCTCCAGCTGAGAAGCTAGAACTTAAACAGCAGATACAGGAGCTTCTTGACAAGGAATTTATTCGCCCTAGTTTCTCTCCATGGGGCGCACTAGTGCTGTTCGTAAAGAAGAAGGATGGGAGCATGAGGCTGTGTATCGATTACCGAGAGCTGAACAAGGTATCGATCAAGAACAAATACCCACTTCCAAGTATCGAGGACTTGTTCGATCAGTTGCAGGGAGCTTCAGTGTTCTCTAAGATAGATCTTCGATCGGGGTATCATTAGCTGAAGGTGAAAGATGCAGATGTTCACAAGACAGCCTTCAGAACCAGATATGGGCATTACGAATTCTTAGTGATGCCATTTGGACTGACGAATGCCCCAGCAATTTTCATTTACCTCATGAACCGCGTATTCCAACCTTATCTTGATAAATTCGTCATAGTGTTTATTGACGATATCCTTATTTCCTCGAAGAGCCATGAGGAGCACAGTCAACATTTGAGGACGGTTTTACAGACCTTGCAGAGTCGCAAGTTATTTGCGAAGTTCAGTAAGTGTGAGGTTTGGTTGGAGAAGGTAGCGTTTTTGGGGCATATAGTGTCTAGCAGTGGTATTGAGGTAGACCCAGCAAAAGTGACGGCCGTTAAGGAATGGGTAGAGCCGAAGAATACTTCAGAGATCCGCAGTTTCCTAGGCCTAGCAGGCTACTACAGGAAATTTATTCAGGAATTTTCTTCGATAGCAGTGCCACTCACTTCACTGACAAAGAAGAATGCAAAATTCGTGTGGAGTGATGAATGTCAGAAGAGCTTTGATACATTGAAGCAAGCTCTTATTTCAGCGTCGGTATTAGCCATGCCAGCAGGGCAAGGCGACTTTGTGTTGTACACCGATGCATCTAAGCTCGGTCTAGGCGCAGTGTTGATGCAGCAGGGGCGGGTTAGAGCCTATGCTTCCAGGCAGTTGAAGGTACATGAGAAGAACTACCCGACTCACGATCTTGAGTTAGCCGCTGTAGTCTTTGCGCTGAAGATTTGGAGACATGACTTGTACGGCGAGAAATGTCAGATTTTCACTGATCATAAGAGCCTCAAGTATTTTTTCACGCAGAAAGAACTGAATATGAGACAGAGACGGTGGTTAGAGCTGGTAAAAGACTACGATTGTGGAATTAGCTACCATCCAGGGAAAGCTAATGTTGTGGCAGATGCCTTGAGCCATAAAGTTGCAGTCGTAACACAGTTTTCAGTACAGAGACCTCTTCAGTATGAGATTCAGAGGTTTGGGTTAGAATTTTATCGTAAGGGCAGAGCTCCGAGGCTGTCTAATATGACAGTTTAATCTTCTTTGCTAGACCGTATCCGAGCAGGTCAGTCTTCAAATGAGCAATTACAGAAGTGGAGGCTGAAGGATGAAGCTAAGGGCAGTGTACTTTACACAGTTTCAGATGGCATTGTGAAATACAGAGGTAGAATGTGGGTTCCTAGTGTTATTCGATCAGACAGGATATTCTGACAGAGGCACATGCATCTCCGTATTCAATCCACCCAGGAGGTACCAAGATGTACAAGAACATGCAGATCTTGTATTAGTGGCCAGGGATGAAGAGAGACATCCGCAGATTCGTGTCTGAATGCCTCACTTGCCAGCAGGTGAAGGCAGAGCATCAGAGGCCAGCAGGAATGCTTAAGCCACTCCCTATCCCCAAGTGGAAATGGGAGAATATTACCATGGACTTCATTGTCGGTTTTCTGAAGTCAGTCAGGGGTTTTAATGCCATTTGGGTCATAGTGGATCGACTCACTAAGTCAGCGCACTTCTTTCCAGTGAAGACGACTTTCTCCATGACGCAGTATGCGGAGCTTTATATCAGGGAGATCGTTCGGTTGCACGGAATCCCAGTTACCATTGTGTCTGACAGAGATCTGAGGTTCACCTCTTCATTCTGGAAGAGCCTACATGCAGCCATGGGGACGAAGCTGCAATTCAGTACAGCTTTTCACCCGCAGACAGATGGCCAGTCGGAGCGAGTGATTCAGATTTTGGAGGATCTATTGCGAGCATGTATGATCGATTTCCAAGGGGCTTGGGAATCGAAGCTACCTCTAGTGGAGTTTACATACAACAACAGTTTTTAAGCATCTATAGGTGTGGCTCCCTACGAGGCATTGTACGGAAGGAAGTGCAGATCGCCGATTCATTGGGATGAAGTCGGAGAGAGAGCAGAGCTTGGGCCAGAGATAGTTCAGCAGACTGCAGATGTGGTGGTCAAGATTCGAGACAGAATGAAGACCGCCCAGAGTCGTCAGAAGAGTTATGCTGATGAGAGAAGGAGAGATCCCGAGTTTGCCGTAGGTGATCACGTTTTTGTAAAGATAGCACCCATGAAAGGTGTTATGGGATTTGGGAAGAGAGGCAAGCTGAATCCGAGATTTATTGGACCTTTCGAGATTCTTGACAGAGTTGGGACACTAGCGTATCGTGTTGCCCTTCCGCCAAATTTGGCCGGGGTACACAATGTGTTCCACGTCTCAATGCTGAGGAAGTACCTAGCTGCTTCGCATGTTCTGAGTTATGAGCCATTACATTTGGCTCCAGACCTGTCTTACGAGGAAAGACCTATCCAAATGCTAGACAGACAGGAGCGTAGACTCCGGAACAAAGTGACAGTCAGAATTGGACATGAGGATTCGCTACCCGGAGTTGTTCGGTAAGATTTAATTTCGAGGACGAAATTTTTATAAGTGGGGGAAGAACTGTAGTGCCCAAATTCTGTACGCGTATAACTCATTCATTTATTTAATTGTTAAATCATTTGATTAATTGATTTTTACCATGCATGATTTATTTAAATGCGTTATTTTAAATTACTTATGTTATATGATGCACGTTAAAATATTTTTCAAGTTTAATGTTTCAGGCGATTATTCGAGGCGGGATTGAGGAAAAGACCCGGTGACGATTTTGGGCAATTTTAATGGAGTATTTTATTTTTAAGTTAAGGATGGGGCATTTTAACTAATTTATTCAGTTTAGCATTTTAAAAGCCTTATTTATGTATTTAGTGATTTAAGAGTTTAAAGCTTTTAAAATTAACATTTTTGGGTGTGTTATTTTGATTTAGGAGTTTGTTTAAAATTAAGGTGGGTTAAACTTTTTATTAGCATTTTAATTAGTTGTTTTAGCAAAAATATCTCCTAATTAAAAACCCACACACACACGTTACACACACTCACACACACTTACATGTTTTTACACACACTAAAACACACAACACACTCTACACATCTTATTTTCAGATTTTTTTTAAAAGAGAAAAACCTAGGTTCCTCAAGCATAAGCAGCCGCCCCCTCTGTCTAAATTTCCAGCAAGTTTTGTTGAGTTTCTTCAAAGAAAATCGCGCCACGTTCGTCCCGGATCAACCTCGCTTATTTCTCCGCTTCGGTATCGCCGTTTCGGTAAAGTTTATCATCATAAGGCACATATATTCTTTCATTCCTGTATCGATCTCGTCATATTATGTGTTGTGTTGATATTTATGCTTAAAAATTCATGTGTGATGAGTAGAAGTTTGGGCAATCATGTTTAGATCAATTTTGAAACGATTTTGGATCACAAATTTACGTTTTTGCTGTCATTTTAAATACTGCGATTTTTCGGTCGTGATTCTAAGAAAACTTTTAACACAAATTGTAGAACTTTTTGATACCTTCGAATTGATATAAGATTCGAAATTTTTGGACGAAAATTGAGTGAGTTATGGCGTTTTTCGTGGGACTGCTCAAACTGCGTTTTTCAGAAAATTATGTATTGATGCGTTCTTGAAGTTTTATTGTTGCAGGCTTTTTTGGAGATCGATGGGTGATCGTTGCTGCGTATAGGTATGCTTAGTATGATGTTGAGTTGGCAATTGGGTTACCGGTTAGTGTCGATAGGCCCTTGAATTCACTAGAAGTCGTAGGAAACAATTTGATGTCAATCTCCATGTTTTGAGTTGCATTATGTCGTAGGTTGAACGCCGTTGTTTCGAGGTGTTTGTACCAATGTTGTCAATGTAGTAGCATGCTAAGATGGGTCTCGGGGTGTCGGTTCATAGTCCGTGCCACCGAGTTTAGAACGTTAAGAAATTCTTGCACAGAATAATTCGTGGGTGTTCTCCTACCGCGGGTACACGGACCCCCACACGGACCAGAGCACGGGGTCCGTGCCTTTGTTTTTCTTCGAAGGGTCAATTTACAGAGTCTACACGGAACCCTACCCGGACCTAGGCACGGGGTCCGTGTCTTTCCTTTTCTGCAAGACTCATTTTACAGTATCTACACGGACCCGGAGCCGGACCTGGGCACGGGGTCCGTGTACTACCTTTTTGATTTAGGTTGAATACTTTGAGGTTCGATGTCTTAGTTTAATGCAATGTTTTAACAAGGCCGAGTCACGGGAATTTTAGAGCGTACTAGGGAAATGAATGAGCTTGGGTTTGAGCATGATTACTNCGTTAAAGCATGAACGGGGATATCATGTATGTGGCAGTGGATACGTCCCTGTCAGCCCAGTACTGTGGTTTGTCTGATCAGGCATTTATTATGTATGGGTCACTTGCTTTGAAACATGCCTCTACGCAAAATAATGAAGTTATGTACGTTCAAGTATGTTCAAGTATGCAAGCATGTTTTAAGAAAAGTTTTATGTTGATGGCACGTCTATGTATGTATATACGTATGTTCAAGTTTTGTTATGCAAGTTCAAGTTTCATGTATGTACTCTTTATTTTAAAGTTGCATGTGGTTTTATTACGTATTATTCGTTACTTCCAGTTTATACGTGTTGAGTCTTTAGACTCACTAGACTTGATCGATGCAGGTGAGGATGATTTCGAGGAGACTAGGGGTGGTGACCAAGGAGCAGGCTTGGACTGAGCGGGAGGCTAAACCCGAGGACCGCCATGTTTGAAGTTTTCATGCAATGCTTAAAATACTTTAATTTGATGTTCTGGTTAGGATGTTTTGAACAAGCGTTTATCTTAGCAAAATTTTTGTTGGTGATCTTTTACTTCAAATAGTTTGATTGAACAACGAGTGGTTAACCGAATTGATGGTTCATTTTCGTATTTAAGAAAATTTTAAATTTTTCCGCAAATTTTAAATAGTTAAAAAGTACGGTACGTTACAGATTATGTATCAAATAAGTTATTTACAATAGTTATTGTATCAATTTGTCAATTTATCAATAGTTTGTGTACCAAAAATACTTTTTTGGGTCTATAAATATAAGAAATTTTGATTTTGATGATAACACAAAATTTTTCACTGTGTTTCTAACATATTTCATCATATGCGTAGTTGATAGATAGAAATTCGGATGTAATAAGTTGCTGAAATTATATCTCCTCACAACTTGTCTGACAAGCTGAAGTGTTTCTATGATATCTCACAACTTAGTGATTCAAATAACAAGCAACAAAAACGGATGAACAGAAAACTCAAATTGTTACAAGTCATTTTTCTTATCACCTCGGATAATTCGGAAGATATCTGAGAAAAATAGTTGTTGCAAGATCAAGCAGAACCAGCAACTATGTTGAAGGGAGTAGTTCTGGTATTTTATAAATATCTTTTAATTTAATCTATTTTTAAAAATATATATTATTATAATTTATATTTTTAATATATGTATATAGTTAAATTTTTTTTTTTCTATTTATATACATCTTTTATGTTTTAAAATTTTAAAAATATTATTTATTGTATTATATTAATATTTTATATAATATAACAGTATTTTGATCCAACCGTCCGATTAAGCCAGTGCAACAGTTGAATTGTTTTTTAAGATAGACTAATTCGATCACCGGTTCAGTTATAAAAACATTGTTATGAACAATTATATGGAAAATATTTATAATATTTTTTTGTAGTATTTAAAATTATAGTTTGTATAATGTGTGTATTTTTTTTTTTTAAAAATAATGATACAATTATATTAAAAATATGTTTGAAAAGTAACTTGTTTAGCTGGATAAATGTAGTATCACCATTTCTAAAAATGGTTATACCTAGAGACTAAGTTAATTAACATAGAGGATAGATTATTTATACGGGAAATTGGGGATCAGTCCCCAGCCGTCTTTTTTTTTAGTGTTCAGTCCCTAGGTACTTTTTTAGTACCACATTTCCACATGAAGTGTACCACAATTTGTATGACATAGTACCACGATTTTGTGGGTAGGGAGTAAACCCAAAGAAATATTTTGATCGGGGATTTTTCACCAACTTCCCCTTATTTATATAATATTATTTATAAATTAATTGTTTATACACAAGTACACCTAAATTTTTAGGGGGGTTGATTATGTATTATTTAATCTAATTTTTTATTTTTATTTTTATTTTTATATATTATTTAATCTATTGATCAGGCTTGAAAATTTTTAAATTATAATAAAAATTAGGAACACTTTTCACATGTAAGTTCGTCATTCTTCGCTTTTTAGAAACTAGTCTAACACGAACCAAATTTTCTTCCCGAAAACAATATTTATCCATTTTTGCAGAAGGAAAAAAACAAAGCATACAAAATAAAAACTCAAGACAATCTTATTTGGAAAAAAAAATTACACGAAGACAATTATACCGTACAAAAAATTACAGTTTGCCATGTCAAGGTTCACTGGTATACATGATTTCACTTCCTTCAAATCAATTTTTCCGCAGTTGGAATAAAACTAACAAAAGAGCTATAAAATTTACATAACAAACTGAGAACACCCCATTTATGCAGTTTACAGCACACAAACATTTGTTTATAGTTGTTAAAAATTAGAAACGAAAATTACACATCGCATTGATCAAAATCATAATTTAGACTTATCTTGCTCTATGGTTTTGCATGCCTTTAAGATGACTTGGCCATCTCGAAGAACAAGAAGAAGAAGACATACCATTCATTCGTTGTGTACTAAGATTACCAAAACCTTCATAAGGCGATTGAAAACCGATGCTTTCAACGTCCCCGGCTGTCTTAAATAATCTTCTTCTGTTAACCTCCTTCACCAGAGACTGATGTAGCAACTGGCTTCGTGTATCTACCAGAGACCGGTTTTTTGTTAATCCAAGTGTTCCCTTCTTGTACTTGCAAGTGGATTTTTTATTTGAGTATTCGAACATCTCCTTGCATTGTTTACAGCAATTCTGAGCTAGATTTTGGCTGGTGGTAGAATTTTCTCCAGGATAGAATCGAGAAGGAATATGATCATCGGCATCAGTTCGATCATGTCTTTTTTGTCTCATTTCACGATCATTTTCATCAGCAGAATGGTATGCCCAGTTTGAGTATTTTTCGGAATGTGCTGAGCTCTGAGAGCTAGTGTCATCAAACAAGTCATCTACAAAAAAGACAGCCTGTTTAGTTTGCTTCATCATCTCATACACAGGGAATGGAGGAACAAAAATACTTATCAAATGCGACAAACGATACCTTGAACATGAAGCCAATGACTATGAAGCTTCGCATCCATCCGTCGGGATGCAATTGAACTCGAGAATGACACTTGGGACGATACAGAACTTGAGTAGGATATTTGTTGATCACTATAATTTTCTTGATAATTTTTGCTGTCTGAGTTCCAATTGGGAACTAGACCAGATATCTCGCCATCTATCATATTTGCGATTTCTGATGGTTTCCAGTCCGTGATATCTAATTCCTTCACCATTTCATTTGCGACATCTATGGGAGTATCGTTGACTATGTCGAAGGGAAAAAAGACGTTTCTAGCACCACCTGAAAAGTAATCAAAAAATGGTTACCAATATCATCAAATTTTACTCCAAATTGGTAGCATTTTGATAAAATGTGCAATAAGTTCAGCCGGAGCTCACTCAACATGGAAAACAAATCATATGATAAATGCATAATCGAGTGTTTTCCATTATACAAAATCGTATGATAATCAGAGATACCTTCTTTATCGGCAGCAATCTGCACTTTAAGGAATATGGTATCGTCCTCAGGGTTCAGCTTCCCAGTAATTGTCATATTAGTCTTAGGTACATCGTCATCATTCGACCATAGGTGCTCAAGGTCAACATTTGCGTTCAGAAAAGGCTTCTGAATGGCTATATCTGACTCTATCTGATCATGAAAATTGGCAGTTACAAGAAATGGATCAAGCAACAGGTCTTTGGCAGATAATCGCTTTGATGCAGGCTCTAAGCATTTTCCGATGAATCGTTGCGCCTCCAAATCTTGAACTTTGTAAAACGCCCTTGGCTTTTTACCCTTCAAACAAAACATTAAAGCGGTGACCCCTTCAGTTTCTGATCTGGTTTTACATTTTTTTTCTTTGTTTGCTAAAATTTGTAACAAAGATCTTACTGATGTCACTTTCTTGTATATCTGAGCAGGATTGATGCATTCACTGTACGGATATTCGGAAGTGACCATCTCTAGAACACACATCCCATAAGAGTAGACATCAACCAGTTCGTTATAGTTTTCTTCATACAACTCGGGTGCCATAAACTCCGGTGTGCCTACAAAAGTATTAGAAAAATAGATACAATAAACTTTCCTGGGATCACCATGAAATTAAAATTCTACGGATTTTATTTATTAATACATCAAATGAAACATGTATAACCAAGGATGAGTACCTATAACGCTATGTGCTCTACGCGGCCCACTGAGTATTGCTGCCAGACCAAGATCACCAATCTTCACTTGTCCAAGGTGTCCGTTGACAAATATATTATCACACTTAAGGTCTCTATGAATCACAGGAGGATCGTGTCCATGTAAATACACAATACCTTCAAGTATTTGGTATGCCCATATCTTAATGGCTCGCATACTGATTCCTTTATACTTCACTCTGAATCTGCATTAATCTAATCCAAGGTCATATATCTCAGGATCAGATTACAAACTGGAACAGAAGTCCTTTATACTGGAATAGAAGTGGAAAGTAACATTACTCTCTTAGAGTGCCAGAAGTGAGCATTTCGGTAATAAAGTTAAACGTTCTCTGTTCAGCATTGATCCAACTAGTGTAGAATCGGATGATTGAGTCATGATTGAGAGTACTGAGTAGATGAACTTCAGAGTAAAGGCGTTGCAAATCGTCTGGTGAATGAAGCAAATCAGTGAGATTAACTTGGTTCCATGCAACTTCGATTCCAAGCACCTCGTCAATTGCCTTGTACACCGTTTTTATAGCACCCTTTCCAAGAACTTCATCAAACTGCCACATACTCACGTTTAAAAAAATCACGACAAATACAAATAGAAAGGAATCTTTATGAAGCTATAGTCATGTTTAAGGTCCACAAGATGAGAGCTTACGATCGTTCATCCATACCATATGAAAGTTATCAATCAAAGTTTCTCGAAATCGAGTCCATCGTATAGTATTATAAATACTTTCATGCATTTCATTCAAAACTGAGTCCATCAGCCACTCAAACATTGAGCAGTGACGTAGAATTAGAAATTAACCTCACATACATGACAAAGTAAACGCAAGATTCTTGGTTAAACATAGCCTTTATTCAATAATAATTAGTAGTATCACCGTCAGTCTATCAGCGTAACAAGGAGGGATATAAAATTACGATCTAAAAGTTGTACTCATTTGAACTTCTATCAGGTTATTTTGGTTATAAAAACATATCGTTTAACAAGCCAAGATTATTACCACCCTTCTGAAAACAAATATAGAAGAGGTTTTATGGAGGAGGAAACAAAAATCATTTCACTAAATTCATACCTAGCAGCCCGAATTTGCAATTTTCTACAATATTTGATGATATATTACGATGTAAAATATTAGCAAATGATTTAAAGAACAAAAAAACAAACAAACATCAAGATCTATTAATTAATCACACAGTACTTTTTCTGTTAATTAATGCAACCTCGTTAACTAATATCCCTTTCTATAACCAATCATCTATTCAAAAGTAGCTTTTTAATTAGGTAAAACCATGATTTGACCATCATTACCAAAAAAATTCAATCAAAGTTAAAAAGTTGACGTTATATAAACTCTTTCAATTCTTCCGACTGTGAAGTTTTATCAAACAGGAACTCACTCGAGCATAGCGGCCAGTTGGATCGATTTGAACAACTTCCTGAGCTCCGGTCGATTCGCGGGCCTGCTCCACAAACCCCAGTCTGCTCATATTCGAAAATTATTTATTATTTCATCTGAAAACAAAGGAGAGAAATTTCGAGGTGCGCGTTCATGTTTGTCGCAAGTGAAACATATGATTGAAGGAAACGTAGAAGCTTTTGCAGGAATCAATTCGTAGGATGATCGAAAACCATCTTCTTTGCCGATTTGATTGACCAAATAGACGGCAGAAACTGACAGGGGGAATATTATACAGTATATAGAATAGAATAGAACAGGGGTGACACACACACACACATAACGTAAATTTGTTAATTTTTAAAAAAACTTGTGAATGTGTCAAAAGTACACTGATTATAACAAATTAGAAGGAGGATATGAACTCCCGATCCCTCGTACAAATGTATCGGTTTAGCCCAAATCTTTGAAACCCATTAACAATAGAAGTCCATGGAATGTGAGAAGTCTAGTGTACAAGTTTAAGAAGGAGTCAGTTGAAAACCACGACGAGAGGAGTTAGTCCACAATCCACGATGGATGATCGTTGAAGATGACCAAACTGTTCGATGGAGTGGAACAAAAGGTAAGAGAAAGAATCAGAAAAACACATGACAAACATTCAACAAAAACAGCATCAAAACTTCTTCAATTTTTCTCAATAGTTCGTCTATATATTTTTCAATTTTCAGCACTCTAGTGTGTGATGATTTTGGCATATTCTTTCAATTTTATTGTAAAAAATGTCGTTCAAGTTCATAACAATATAATTAAAATTGACGTTGTTCATGGATTCTCTCTACAATTTCATCATATTCCTCATTCTACATTTTTAACTTTGGAGTCATACCGAGAGAATTAAAACTAACGGTCGAATCGGGACACACGATGCTTGATAAAGAAATCGGATCATTCCATATTGAAACAGTAACTATTTCATATTTTAACATAACTTCACAATCAAATTGCTAAAAAAAAATTAAGAGAGAACCATTCTCAATAAAAATCTGAGTCAGATTAAACAATTAAGTCAGAGTGCCACACCATTAGAGAATTGATTGAGTTAGTTATTAATGCCGTGGACTAAATATAAAAATATAATTTTTCTAAACTTAAAAACGAAATATGACCATTCGTGGATGACTTATGTGACGAAGAAACGCAATAACATTACGTGACGCAAAATGGTTAAATCGTATGGAGGAGGACAAGTTTGACTTAGAATGGGCTTCTTTTATATATTTGGTGGGGGTGGTTCTTTTCCCTACTATTAATCCCACGTTTAAATTAATGTTAAATATATCTGAGTCCAAAACCTACTTCTGTTTTTTAGGGAAAAAAAAAACGAAAAATTGGTCTTTAGTCTCCAGCCGTCGTTTTTTTTTGTATTCAGTCCATTGGTACTTTTTTAGTACCACATTTCAACATGAAGTGTACCACATTTCCACATGAAGTGTACCACAATTTGTATGACATAGTACCACAATTTTGTGGGTAGGGAGTGAACCCAAATAAATGTTTTGATTGGGGATTTTTCACCAACTTCCAAAAAAAAAAAATAGAACCATAATTGAGTAGTGTTCAACTGATCAAAGTTTTATAACGTATTCAAAATGAGAAAAATAGTTTGACAGATAGAATTTGAAGTAATGGAGACACTGAATTTAGGAATCAAAAACCAGCATCCTATCTTGATGTGCATGTAACATCACTAAAAAATAATTGATATATTTTATGAAAGTCAGGGGATAAATTTGGCACATCATAATGAAAACTGATAGATAAAAAATAATAAATTGTAAGTTTAGTTTTGTAAGTTAGGTTGTTTTGAGTTTTAATTATGTAATTTTTCGAAATTTGGTTTTCATACATTAATTTGAATTTTTTTTTGTTGGTCCCCTTTTTCTCCTAAGTGACATATGCAGTGATAATTAGTCTCATATTACTCAAATTAAAATACATCTCATAAAAAAAAAAAAAGGAAAATGAAGCAAAACAACCTCCAATACTTCAAATGAAAGAAAAAAGTTTGTCGTTTCCCGTTATTTTTATTTATTTTATATTTGATATGTATAATATAAGTTTTATTATTGTCATATGAACTAAGTAAGAAAGTATTTATATTAAATAAGCCTGAAACGTTCACCTACTTTTTTAAACCTTAAAATCCTACGAAAATTTTTTTTTACACACTTTCAAAATTCACCATTAAAATAACTTAACATTTTCATAAATCAAAATAATTTAACATTTAAAATCTCAAGTGCATAAAAAATCCTTAAATCGTCAATTAACAAAATTCAACTTCCACCTTTTAACATGATCAAATCAAACTTCAAAATAAAGCATAAAAATATCTAATTAAATCAATAAAAAAATCTTTTAAAACTTTTAACTATCAAGCTAATTCGGAAAATAAAGGTCCTCTGGAGTGTACTACCTGCCTCGATCCACTCAAGTGTCAACGCCTCCCTCAATAACATCATCACCTGCAGCATTCAAATCTAGTGAGTCTAATGACTCGGCACGTTCTAAATATGAGTAGCAAATAATATATATACAAGCACATGCATTAAAATTATACTTTTATTCAAAATAAACTTGTAATCATAAATATATTATAAATCGTCCAATCGTAAAATCGTAAAGTTGTCAATCATTTATCATTTTGGGTGAAGTTTGATCCTTGAAAGTGACTAGCCTTTATCCTCTAGTCGACTGATCAGTCTTAGCTCACCATTGCGCATGGGGACGGGCACAAGGCACCGACGTAAAATAGAAATACGATCGTTGGGCTCCCTCTGAGACCTTTTCCCGTAAACGGGCTCCCTCTGGGGCCTTCTCCCTCACGATATTCCCAAAAATCATATATAATATCATTTATGTCACAGTCAATTCATATCCTTCAAAATATTTTTTCTTTTCCTTTTAATCATAAAATATCGTATCCTTTCCACATTTGAAAAATAGTATTTTAACAATAAAACTTTCACAACTTTACCATAAATCATAAAATCTCACATTTTCATCATAAACATTTTAAAATATCATAGATTGTACGTTATGATCCCTTGGGACACTGCCAACTCTTTTCGTACTATCCAGGTGTAAAATGATCGTTTTGCCATTAGGCTTAAAATTTCTCGATTTTGCTTTTTCTTACTTTTATTGACTCGAGACTATTCCAAATAATTATTTAAGCTTAAATTTGACTTCAAATATTTTTATTTAACGTAAACTCGAGGATTTCGATTTAATTCCTTAATTACTAATTCGTGAAGTGTTTAATTTTTGAATTAATTCAAACTTAAATATTTTCTTACCAAACTTTAAACATAACCTTTTATTCTTAAAATACCCTCGTGAACCATGAAGCGACCCCCGTAGACCATGATTCGAACCCTTTCCTCCTAAGCCCTAAGTTCGAACCCTAGCCATCTATCTTGAGCCACGTCTCAATTTCATCGAGCCATGGCCGAGCCATCTTGAACCATACCCTGACCAGACCCTCTAAGGACCCTACTTAACCCTCCTGGACCACGCACGAGCCCCCTAACCCGCGCACGAAGTCCCTGCGCACAACCCCTCACGACCGCAGCTCTTCTCTCCCACGTTCAGTGAGCCACCATGGACCAAGCTGCACCAGCCGAGCCCTGACCCCAGACCATCCTCCCTAGACCCTACTAGACCAGCCTAGACCACCCTAGCCACACCGCGAGCCCTACATTCAGCGATCACCCGACGCGTGCATGGGAAGAGCCCATGCGATTGTGGACTCTTCCCTACCAGCCGCCCTTGGGTCCTAGCCATGCTAGGACTCTTCCTAGCCCTTAGTCACGTCCAGCACGACCCCCTTGCCAAGCCCTGGTAAAGCCGCACGCCCCCCTTCCCTTAGCCGAGACCTTACATACACATGTTCCATGAAAACCTTAGCCTCTAACCATCAGCCATGCACGACTCCCTTCTAATCCTTGTCCAACCCTCGTCTTGTGCCTAAACAACTCTTTTTCCATCCCTTAAACGTCTTATGTTGACAGCGTACTCGTTGAAAATCATAACACGTTCATAAACGCATAAGAATCTTCAAAACTTTTGAAAATAATCGTCAAACGATAAACAATTTAAACTCCAATATTTTTTCATGCAAAAATAAACAAAACATGCATAATATGGATTAGGCATGCTTAACGGGCCGGTTCGACCCGTTAAGCCCGAAACCGGTATGGAAGAACCGGACTCGAAACCGTGTACAATCCGTTGGTTTGTGGGTTGATTCAGCATTTTCTGAACCGGTTCAACCGGTTCTGGGTCCGGTTCCGAATCGGTTCCGGTCCGTATCCGAAACCGGACCCGAAACCCATAAACTGAATTTTTTAAAAAAAATAAATGAATAATGGCCTTTGGGCCAACGACTGCAATTTTTTTTTAAAATTTAGCCCCCACTTTTGGAGGCCAAATTGTAAATATTATTTTTTTAACCCTCAAAATCATCTATAAATACAAGTCATTTTTTATATTTCACATATCAATTTTCTCTCAACTTCTCATTTCTCTACAATCAATATATTTCTTTGCTATCATTTCTCCAAATATATTCAATAATTGTGTTATAATTTTATCTATAATCCGTATTATTTTTATTGTTATTTATTTATTATTTCGCAATTTACCCATATAAATATTTCGAATTTCAATGGCATCATCTTCAAACCGTCGTAGTGGTGGTGGCGAATACGCTCCCGACTTTGGTGAACATTTTGGCTACATCCCCGACTTTGATGAAGTCGAACCTGGCCACGAGGATGAAGAAGCCATGGAACTCCCCAACAAAGATGTAGGGACGACATCGTCTACTCGAGCAAGCAACACAATGTCAACGAGCACGACGACAGCCCGTGCAAAGCGAAGCAAAGTTTGGGATCACTTTGATATTGAACAATAAGGTACGAATAACTCTTTTGCCGTTTGTAAAATTTGCAAAACGAGGTATTCTTACAAAACGGGTGGTGGTTCCGGTGGTACCGATACTTTGAAAAAACATTTAGTTAAGGTACATAAACTTGACCCTGATACGCTACAACCGTTCGGTAGGGAACCAATACAATAACAAATTAATCCTTTAAGTGGTAAAGCTTTTACAATTACAAAAGAAATTTCTCGGAAAGCCATCGTAAAGTTTGTTACCAAATGTTGTCAACCTTTTATAATAGCTGAACAAGAAGGTTTTGTTGAATTTACTAGTACTATTCAACCTGTTTTTAAAAATAAGTTATTCTGTTAATTTTTTTTTATGTAATCACAATTATTTGCAATCAAAATACTAAAAAAAAACTGTCCATTAATATTACTAATTTTAATTATATAGTAAAATATAATAAATTAGAGTTCGGAACCGGTTTGACCCGAACCGGAACCGGTTTATTAGAAGCCGAACCGGTCTTGGTTTGGATTGGTTCCAAGTATTTCAACTTGGAACCGGAACCGGTTCCTAACCGGTTTGGACCGGTTCCGAACTCATCGGACCCATAACCGGTAGGAACCGATCCGAAACCAGTCCGGTGGAACCGATAAGCATGCCTAATATGGATTGAATGCTGTGTCAAGAGAATTTAGAAACGTGCATTTCGTTTTAGAACGCTCGAATATACGATCGTCGACTTGTGGTGCGAAGAAGAGCGAACGGACGACGAAGACTCCTTGTTTCCTCCTCTAGGAATTTTCGAAAATTGTGTGTGTGTGTTTTTGGCTGCATGCTCAAGAAAAATACCTAGGAATACATTTTATAAATTTTAATTTGCATGTTAATGGGCTTAGATTTTGGGCCTTTGAGTTTAGGAGCAATTTGGCCTACTAATCCTATGTAAATTAGGTCCAATAACATCTATTTAATTGAAAAATAAAAGTTTATAAAAATTAATTTTCAAAAATAATAATTTTGATATTTTAAAAGTCCCTCTTTTGCTCAAAACCGGCTTCCCGGATAAAATTGACCTCATCTCGTAAAAATAATTTGAATTATATCATTTTTAGAAAAATTTAATCATATTAATAAGTCTTGAAAATATTATTGAAAAATATTTATTTTATCTTAGTCTTCCCGATCTCCTTTCCCCAGCCTATTATCGAATATACGGGTAAAATCTACAGTTTTTCATAACATCATGTAATTAGACCCTTAATCATATAGTATGCATCATGCATGCACTTAAAATCAATTAAATAAAACAATTATGTAATTTAAATCATTTACATGCAGGTAGTTTACGTGTGTTAGTTTTTGGACGTTACAAAGTCATATCCAATAGATTTAATGGTTTAAGTAAAAAAAAACAAAACAAAAAAATCCAATTGTATAAAAACCAAATCTTAACTATTTATACTGCTAAAACTCAAAAAATTGCATTTCTCCATTAAAAAAAAAATTTAACCCTGTTTTTTAAAAAGGACAAATTTGAAAAAAATACATCTGTCTATCTTTGATTTAAAATTCAGTACCTAGAGGATTTTTTTTACAAATTAATACCTGACAACAATACAAACTTAGTTTTAACTACCTACAAAAATAAATTTACATTTTTGCCCTTTTATTATTTATATAAAGATATAATTTTATTCACCAAATTAATTGTGTGTTTTCCATCTACCAAAGTATTAGTACCTGTTATGGTGTTTCAAATACTTGATTTTATTATTTGAATACTCCAAATGTGTACAAAAATACTATATTTTCGAACAATCACCATAAATTCAATCATTGTTGGTTTTTCATTAAAAATGCATTATGTGACTTATTCATGTCATTTTATTTTTTTAAGAATATAGTTCATCACTCATCATGAAATGAGATTAAGTACTTATTTTGACATATAAAATATCTATTTTGAAGTTTCAGATATTTTATTTGGCTCTTTAAATACTCCAAATGTGTAAGAAAATACTGGATCTTCGAACGATCCCTATAAATTCAGTCATTGTTTATCTTTTCATTAAGTGTGTATTTGGATGACATATTCATCTCATTTAATATTTTTTTTGTAAAAAAAATAAACAAATTCTCAAATAAGAATGAAAATTTTAAAGTTCTTAGTTTTACTTGAGAAGTACTTAATTTGAGTTGACAAATACTTGATTTCGTAAATGAGATACCCACAATATGTATTACAATATTGGATATTCGAATAGGCAACATAAGTTCTCCAAGAGTCCAAGTGTTGATATTTCCATGGAATATGCATTTGGATGAGAAGTACATAATCTGAGTTTGTAAATACTTGATTTGATATAGGAGATACTCATAATATGTAATAGAAAAGAGATACTCAAATATGCAACGTAAGTTAACCAAGTGTTGGCTTTTCATGGAAGATGCATTTGGATGACATATTCATCTCATTTAATATATTTTTTGTAAAAAAAAATTTCTCAAATAAGCATGAAAATTTTAAAGTACTTAATTTTACTTGAGAAGTACCTAATTTGAGTTGGAAAATACTTGATTTCGTAAATGAGATACTCACAATATGTATTAAATATTGGATATTCGAATAGACAACTTAAATTCTCCAAGTGTTGGTATTTCCATATAATATGCATTTGGATGAGAAGTACCTAATTTGAGTTTGCAAATACTCGATTTGGTACAAGATATACTCATAATATGTAATAGAATACTGGATATTCGAATATAAGTTCACCAAATGTTGGTTTTCCATGGGAGATTCGTTTGGATGAAAAATTTATCTAATTTAATATTTTTTTGTAAAAAAAAAATTCCCAAATAAACATAAAATTTTTAAAGTACTTAGTTTTACTTAAGAATTATTCATATTGCAAAGACTTTATTTGGTACATGATATACTCATAATATGCAATAGAATACTGGATATTCGAATATACAACATAAGTTCACCAAATGTTGGTCTTTCTATTGAAGATGCTTTTGGAATGAATATTCATCTCATTTAATATTTTTTTGTAAAAGAAAAAACAGATTCTCAAATAAGGATGAATATTAAAAGTACTTGATTTTACTTGAGAAATACCTAATTTCATATTGCAAATACTTGATTTGGTATACGAGATACTCATAATATGTAATAGACTATTGGATATTCGAATTTACAACGTAAGTTTACCAAGTATTGGTCTTTCCAAGAAAGATGCATATGAATTACATATTCATCTTATTTAATATTTTTTGGTAAAAAAATTCTCAAATATGCATGAAAATTTTAAAGTACTTCGTTTTACTTGAGAAGTACCTAATCTGAGTTTTCAAATACTTGATTTCGTAAATGAGATACTTACAATATGCATTAAAATACTGGATATTCGAATAGATAATATTTCCATGAAAAATTCATTAGGATACTTATTCATGTCATTTAAATAAATAAACAAAGTTCATTATTCATCATGGATTAATTGGGAGATACATTAGGAACATAGTTCGTAAATGAGCTTGAAGTTTGCACTTTAAGCATATATATCGATTCATGGATTAATGATTTATAAAATACTCATCAATATTAATTGACAATACTTTTTGATATTCATTGAATGACTTATTTGACAATTATACTTATTTGACATAATACTTATTGGTAATTATTCATTATACTTATTAGTATTTTTTTCTTTATATTTATGAGTATTAATTTATAATATCATTAATATTCATTCACAATACTTGTTAGTATTCATTAAATGACAAGGCAATACTTTATTTGATATCATCCTCATCAATATTCTTTCATAATATTTATTGGTAATCATTCATTATATGTATAAATATTATTTCATTATACTTATTAGAAAATTTGAGTTTTTAAAAGGTAAAATCAATTATCAGTTGAATCTAATTATGTTACTTGTAACAATTTAAACATCACATTTTTATTTCATGGATCTCATCATCAAAGGCCACTCAATATTGACTTCAAATAATATATTTTGATATAATCAAATAATCGAATTTGAGTACTTAAATGGTAAAATCAAGAATTTGTGGACTCGTATTAGGTATTCTTTGCATTAATTTAGGTATCACNTTAAATGGTAAAATCAAGTATTTGTGGACTCGTATTAGGTATTCTTCGCATTAATTTAGGTATCATATTTTTACTTCATGAATGTTATCATCAAAGACCACTCAATATTAACTTCAAATTATATAATTTGACATCCCCAAATAGTTGGATATAAGTATTTTGAGAGTAAAATCAAATATTTGCGAACTCGCATTAGATACTCTTTGTACCAGTTTAGCTATAATATTTTAACTTAACCAATTTAGATACTCTTCGTATCAATGCATCTTCCATGAAAAGATCAACACTTGATGAACTTACGTTGCCTATTCGAATATCCAGTATTTTAATACATATTATAAGTATCTCATTCAAGATATCAAGTATTTGCAAACTCAAATTAAATACTTCTCAAATAAAACTAAGTATTTTAAAATTTCAATACTTAGTTGGGAATTTGTTTGTTTTTTTGTTTTTACAAAAAAAATATTAAATGAGATGAATATGTCATCCAAATGCATCTTCCAAAGAAAGACAAACACTTGGTGAGCTTACGTTACATATTCGAATATCCAGTATTCAATTACATATTACGAGTATCTTATGTACCAAATCAAATATTTGCAATCTCAAATTAGGAACTTCTCAAATAAAAATAAGTACTTTAAAATTTCTATGCTTAGTTAGAAATTTGTTTTTTCTTTTACAGAAAAAATATTAAATGAGATGAATATGTCATCCAAATGTATCTTCCATAAAAATACCAACACTTGGTGAACTTACGCTGCTTATTCGAATATCCAGTATTTTAATGCATATTGTGAATATCTTATTTACGAAATCAAGTATTTGCAAACTCAAATTAGATACTTCTCAAGTAAAACTAAGTACTTTAAAATTTTAATGCTTAGTTGCAAATTTGTTTTTTTTTAAAAATATTAAATGAGATGAATATGTCATCCAAATGTATCTTCCATAAAAATACCAACACTTGGTGAACTTACGCTGCTTATTCGAATATCCAGTATTTTAATGCATATTGTGAATATCTTATTTACGAAATCAAGTATTTGCAAACTCAAATTAAAGTACTTCTCATTTAGGGAGTAAAATTAAGTATTGGTAGACTCGAATTAAATATTTTTTGTACTAATTTAGGTACCAAATTTTAACTCCACAAATGACACATAAAAAGTCACTCAATATTATTTGAAAATATATTTTTTTGTATCCCAAAATAATCAAAATTGAGTCTTAAAAGGGTAAAATCTAGTATATGCCAAATCAAATTAGGTATTATTTGTACCAATTTAGGTAACACGTTTTTTATTCACAAATCTCATCATCAAAGAACATTTAATATTATTTTCAAACTATATATTTTGACATACTCAATAGAATTTGAGTATTTAAAAGGTAAAAATCAAGTGTTTGTGGACTTGAATTATGTATTATTTGTATTAATTTAGGTATCACATTTTTATTTCACGAATATCATCATTGGTGTCACTTAATATTAACTTCAAATTATATTTTGGCATTCTCAAATAATTTGATATGAGTATTTACAGGGTAAAATCATGTATTTATAGACTCTAATTAGATATTCTTTGTACCAAATTAAGTATCACATTTTAACTTCACAAATGACACCATCAAAAGTCACTTAATATTACTTGAAACTTAAGTATTTTTTTTTTACATATTTGAAGTATTCAAATAGCCAAATCAAATATTTGGGAACTCCAAAATATGTATTTTATCGATCAAAATAAGTACTTTTCCTAATTCAATAATGAGTGAGAAACTGTGTTTTTTCAAAAATTAGATGACATAAATAAGTCATCTTAACGCATTTTCAATGAAAATATCAACAATTATTGAATTTATTGTGATAGCTCGAAGATCCAGTATTTTCTTACACACTTGAAGTATTCAAAGAGTCAAATCAAGCATTTGGAACTCTAAAATAGATATTTTGTATGTCAAAATGAATACTTAATCTTATTTCATGATGAGTGATGACCTATTTTTTTAAAAAAAATAAAATGACATGAATAAATCATCATAATACATTTTTCATGAAAAGATCAACAATGACTGAATTTATGTTGAATGCTCGAAAATATAGTATTTTCTTATATATTTGGAGTATTTAAAGAGCGAAATCAAGTATCTGAAACACCATAATAGGTACTTTGTATGTCAAAATAAGTATTTACTTTTATTCCATGATAATTGACAAACAATATTTTTTTAAAATTATATTTTAAATGGAGAAGAGAGATATAATTTTTGTGGATAAAATAATATATTTATTTAAATAATAAAGGATAAAATTATAAATTTTGTTTTATGAGGATTTAAAACTGAAAATATGGATGTATTGAATCCTAAAAAATTATGATTATGTACTGAATGTTAATTGAAATATTTTTCTGAAATTTGCATTTTCCACGGTTTCATTTTCCTTGCCGACTTTTTCTGAAACTCACAGACATAAACCACGACTACGAGTAGTGTACTGTTGTCGTATGCTACTCAATTCTGTGATCTTCTTCAGTTACTTGAGGTGTATTTTCCTCTCTTTCTTGCAATCATTGTCGTTTGTTTGAATTAATCTCTGCTGGCTCTTTATTTGGTTTGGTTTTGTGAACAAAATTCCAGTGTTTAATCCCAGAATTTAGTGGTTGTTTCCTTTCCCTTTTTCCCCCTTTTTGCATCTATTATCTGCTTTCGAAGTCTGGACAGTTGATGAGGTACTCGGAAAAGGGAGAGAATAAAAGATCCATACTTGTTCCTTTGGGTTTGGGTTTTTTTTTTTTTTTTTGGGTTTCCCCCTTTGTATATGAACAGTCTATAGCTGGCATTTTTGGGATTTTCGTGCATAGAAATGGTTCTTGACATTTTTCTGATTATGAATTTTTTCTTTGACCGGCTAGATTTTTTACTCATTGTTTCTGGTGCAAAGATATTATAAGTACATTCTATATAGGCATCCTTTAGGCATAATTTCCAAAAGAAACCAAGAAGGATGACATTTTCCGACTAGCAAAAGGAATTAGTGCTTGCTTGGTTATAGAGGCAAATTGTTTTCGGTTTTGTAATTCAAGGTTTTTTTCCTGTTAAAAAGGAAAATATGTTGTCCTTCTGGAATTTGGTGGCATACTGGATGTTTCCTAGTTCATTTGTGTGCTGCGGATCAAATTGATACTGTATCTGTTTGTTGCTGATAGATTTGATAAATGTGGAATTTGGAAATAACTGAATTTGGTTCTTGGAGTTCATTGATGAGAGGACCAAGAAAAAAAAACAAATCAAAGGGAAAATAACTACATTTTCTTTTAAAAAATTGAAGGACAGACCTGTGAGGTGAAACAGTGTGATTAAGGCTTTCTGGAATCATATTTTTGTGGAATAAATACTTGTGCATTTGATGTTAGAACTGCAAACTGTAAGTGTAGTTGCAAGAATTTAGTCGACGCTGTAAAAATTCACTATATCATATCTTTACAAGTATCTGTTGAGTCCATAGTTATTAAAAGTCGATAAGGCATATGACTAGGCTGAAGACGTGCTACAAACATCATTCATTGCTCCTAGTGGCAAAACAAGGTGTAGCTTTTAGTAGGCATGTGCCTTTTCCACGGAACATGATTAAAGGCCCAATTATGTAGTAGTTAATAATACATGGTGAAATGCAATGGTATAGTGTTCATTTGTGCTCATAGAATGATATTTCTGTCTCCAAATCTCCTCCAATCCTATCGAAATCCAGGCTGCCAAATTTTTTTTATCATGTTCAATAGGGTTGTTAAGTATACGTGGTACTATTTTTCCAATGTATTTTGATTCTAAACTTTCATGTTTTATTGCGTCTAGTTTTGTCAAAATGTGTGCCTTGTCTTGCACCTAGGTTTCAGCCAACAAAAGGCCATTGATGACATTGTTCACAGAAGATTTTCAAAATTTGAATAACTTTTAGTACTTTCTCGAGACTCGTTGAATGTAATGTGAAACAAACAAGATAAGATGTTCTGTTTTGGTTAAAGGATAATTGACGTCCTATTATCTTACATTTAATGCCTATTATCTATCTTTCAGATTTTATGAAAGATGTCTTCCTCATCTGAAGATGAAACCGATATAAGTGAATCTGAGTTAGAGGATTATGTTGATCAATGCTATGAGCTGTTAAAGGATGGGCATGTGAAAGTTCAGTTTTCAGACGCACTGTACAGGTGTCCATACTGCCCCGGAAAGAAAAAGCTTGTCTATCAATACAAGGACCTCCTTCAACATGCCACTGATGTTGCTAAGGGATCACAGAACAAGGATATCAAGCACAAGGGTAAGCACTTGAGTCTTGTCAAGTACATGAAGAATCATCTTCTTCGTGACGATTTATCTTCGGTATTAACGGGATTGACTCTTGACCTTCCTCCTGGAGAAAGGGGAAACAATGTGTTTGTGTGGCCGTGGATTGGAATTCTGGCAAATGTAGGTGTAAGTAGCTCTAGCCTCAAAAATGATCTGGCGAGGAAAGGGTTTGATACCTTTAGAGTTAGACTACTGCCGAATGATAAAGATAATCCAGGATATGCATTGGTGGAATTCAAAAAAGATTGGAGCGGATTCTATAATGCTATGATGTTTGAGAAGGAATTTGATTTTGATCATCACGGCAAGAAGGACTATGTTGCAGCTCCACTTTCGGTGGGCAAATGCTACGGTTGGATTGCACGAGACGATGATTTCGATTCAAAGGGTATCTTGGGTGAATATCTCAGGAAGAGCGGAGACTTGAAAACTATCGCCGACATAGAAGCAGATGAGAAGCGGAAAAATGCCCTACTCATCACCAATTTGGCTAACACCATAGATGAATTGAGGGCACGTCTTGATGAACTTGAAACCAAGCATGGTAACACCCCTTGAGGCCTTTGGCCTTGTGCAAGACTGAACGATTAGATGTGCTTATCTTTTGCTAGATTGAAAATGTACCGTGTTAATTATCTAGTTTTGGTTCTGCCATTGCTCGGCTCCCGTTTAATCTCCTTTTCTGGGACTCTAGCTTGTTTGTTCCCTGGACTTTTCTGGTTGTGTATTTGATGTCCCAATGTTTTGGTGCTGGCTTTACATTTTGATGATTTGTGGATCTGGGATCTTCTCCAAACAGTCTTTGATGTTAGAATCCAAGGAAACACGAGTATGCTACCATACCTGATATTTTGGGATACAAATAGGATCAGATGTGGGAAAAGATTATGTGAAAATTTGTTCGCCTGTGCTTCGTTTATCAGTTTTTGATTGGTCATAAATTTTGTTACACTATGATGCGACTCCCATTTAAACTTGTACATTAGATTTTTACAAGAATTAGTGGTCATTCGGCATGGTTCTCGCACCTGTATATTTCTTTATAATATTACGATCACATTTAAAAATTATTGCGATTTACATTTTAGACCACAATTAATAATACAAAGGGAGTATAAATTTAAATATTGGCACATCCACATTTCAACACATATTACTAATCTTCTTTTCCTTCATAGTGTATAGTTCAATATACAAATTTTGTAAAATTATTTTCATCAACTTTAAAGGCTAATCGATTTTTCAGATGCTGTTGTTGATTTATCGTCTAACGCACCAACACACACTCATTGTAATTGCAAAAACCCAACAGTAACGTACCAGCAAAGATCATATAAAACCAAGTACGTATTTGCAAGTGATGCTGTAATTCTATTGCTAATTTCCTACATATAAGATCATAAATCATTGTTTTCCTGTACAAAAGGCTGTAGTAAATCAAGAATGAAATTTTGTCAATCGGTTCAGGACCATCTCTAGTATCGACTCTTGGGACGAATCAAGTAAATACGACCATGAACCCATCGGCTACCTGGTCTTGAGATAGATTGCTGCATGAACAAATTAACATCAAATCAGTTACATGAACCATGTAGTTTGTTCAAATTTTCTTCCTAACCATGTGACATTGTCACAAATATGAACACATTCTGTGCATGTAATTTCTTAATTCATTGTCAAGCTCCAACTCTCAAATCCAATACATCCACGGTCATCCCAGAACAAATAATCTCACTGAAGGGGAGGGCGGAGCGAGGAAAGAGGTGAGAAGAGAAGGGCATCCATTAGTGTTTGTGCACCTATTTGAGACATCAACCACTCACGTAATCGGTAGCATTTGCAAGTTTTGTTCATGCTAACCACATGGGTAGTGTCCTTGCCCACTCAGAACATGACAAGTGTGGTCAGTGGATATATCATAGTCACTCATTTAAACATAATGTATGGATGAGTGGTCATGATTCATCACTCAACACACGTGTCATGTGTTGAGTAGATGATGACACTACACATATACGTAGCATCTACCAAGCCGCATTTGCAAACCCAATCTGATAAATTGACAGTCTTGGCCATGTGAATGCCGTTTTCTCACCGTCAGAGGCACAAAATCTTTGGATATTTGTCCCATACACATGTATTCCCCCCTTTTTCAATGAACGCAATCTTTAAGTAATTAAATTCCTCAAAATTATTCTAAAAGTGTCCAAATCAAGCACAGAGAGAAACAGTGGAATATACGATTTTTGTTTAACATAAAACATCTGAAGTACAGTTAAATACCTCAACCTTGGTTCGGAATTCCAAGGAGCTCTCACATATGTGACATTCTGCTCGATGAGAGGATTGGTTAGGCTGATCTGACCTAACAAAAGCAAACACCTGCGTGTATATGTAATATTTACTGTTATAAGGATCTAGGGCACATATTATGCATAAAACTGCTAACTTTCACATGGAAATAGAACAATTGAAAACACACCTCCTCAGTACAATTTGGGCATGCCCCCTTTAATGCAACCAAGTCATTTTTCCAGAGCCCTTGAAGTGCTCCAACTATAAGAAAACACCGGATTAGAGAGAATATCACACCCTTCATGTACTCCTATAGAGTAAATAATGTGTGTGTGAAAATTATATCAATTCAAACTTTTTCTGCTCCATATGTTTGAGGAGCAACAGCTGGCAAGCATAGGTTTGATTTAAGACACGATCATTACTCCGACCACATAATAATCCAAGTATAATAAGCCATTATTTTCCAGATTCTTCATAATATTGTACAATTGAGGGTCTCTTGAACAATCTTGCACAATATTTTGGCATCAAAACCGACTGGAAAAGTTCGGTGGAAAAAGTTGTGTTTTTCAGTGGTCAAGCACCAAAACTGGTTTCTGCTCGTTGAAATTGTAGGCTAAATATGGCTAAGTTCATTCTAAGCACGACTCAGTTGCAAAAAAATAAAATGCAAGGTATTAGAAATGATTTTAGAAGAGATTACAAATTGAAAAATAATATTTAAAATATCAAATGTTTTACAAGAGTTGCACTAACTGAGCACTCAACTTAGCCAAACTAAGATCCAATATTAGTAAGCTAAGTCACATGATATGGATCGCCCTTTATTGATAGACAGGATGTTCATGAATAAGATATAATTGATCCATTCCCACAGTTTCAAAGCAGACAAAAAGGTTTACTTTTGCTCTAACTTCTAATAATCATATGCTTTACAATATGAAGGTTCATTCTGTTATGAATCTGGATCCAATGGGTCCGATTATCTCAGAATCATTAGGCCCCAGCACTGGGGCTCAATTGCTGATGTGAGTGAGGCCCCGGCCCTAGATTCTAAACGTGTATTTTAGGAGGGGGGGAAGGGGGAACACATGAAGGAGGATATAAAAAAATGAGGGGTTGGGTAGAAGGAATCATTCAGTTATATTTTTGTTGAGCAAGTTACTGGCATTCGACTAGGGACAGGAGTTGTACAGAGTCTTCATACTCTGGGAACATATTATCAGTTCAATACAATATTTCATTTCTGGTGTTTGAATCTTCTTATATATATATATTGAAATGCGCGATATTGCTAGGTCATAACATTGGTCCGGCCTGCTAGGTTCGAAGGAACGGCGGAATACGATGGCCAGCACACGATGGAAACGAAAACCCACCAGGAGCAGGGGTAAAACACAGGAGAAGGCAGAAAGTGCGGCGGCAACAGGCAAAGGAGGGCGAGAAGAAGTGTCGGAGGAGGTGAGGATAGCAATGAGAAAGATTGAATTACCTGGGTTTGAAGGTGATGATCCGCTAGGATGGCTGGGGAAGATAGAACAGTATTTTGAAGTCCATAACACCCCCTTTGAGTGTAGGCTCAAACTGGTTTGCATCCGTATGCAAACATCCAGTGTGCACTGGTTTCGTTGCTTCAGGTGAGGCTTCTAAACATGAACTGGTATCGATTTGGGGAGGAGTTGATTAAGCGGTGCAGCGGATACAATGCAAATCCATTTGAATTAAAGGCTTCGTTGAAACAGAAGCAGCAACCCATTGATGCCTACATTGAGCGATGGTGGATAGTGGTGCAAGCCACAACTTCGTCTCGAGAAGCTTGATTACGGAGTTGGGGCTGGTGGTTGATGAGAGTGTGTTCTCGGGGATGGGTGTAGCGGATCGTGTCAGGGGGTGTGCAAGGAGTTGAAGGTGGATTTGGGACACTGTCAAATTCAAATTGAGGGTTATCTGTTTGAGCTAGGCGGCATTGCTCTAATTCTAGGGGTCGACCGGCTTCGCACCTAGGGAAACGTGTTACTAAATTGGGCAAAAATGCAGATGAGATTTAATTGGAAGGGGGCGGACAGTGGACTTACAGGAGATTCATCCCTTAGCACATCAACGGTATCTCTCAAGTCAATTGCTAAGGTTGGTGAGGTGGAATTTTGAGGGGCAGTCTTGTTGAAGTAGAATGACAGTGAAGGGGAGTAGCCAAAGGTAGGAGGGAGGCAGTGTGATGAAGCGATGAAGAATGTTCTTGACAAGTAAGAGCAGGTATTTCAAGAACCTCATGAGCTACCCCCACGTCGGTGGCAAGATCGTGCTATCAGTAGTAAAGAAGGGTGTGGTTTAGTATCGGTGCGATAATATCGCTATGCCCACCATCAGAAAGATGAGATTGAACGAATGGCGGAAGATATGCTTAAGTCTGGTGTGATTCAAGCCAGCAACAGTCCGTATTCGAGCCCTGTGATGCTCGTTAAAAAGAAAGATAGCAGTCGGCGTTTTTATGTAGACTACCGAGCATTAAATGACATCATAGTTTCAGATAAGTACCCGATTCCAGTGGTCGAGGAGTTATTTGATGGGCTGCACGGTGCTACACATTTTAGCAAACTGGATCTTAAATCAGGATATCACCATATTCGCGTCCAGGATTATGATATATCCAAAATGCCTTTTAGGACGCATGAAGGTCACTATGGATTTTTGGTCATGCCCTTCGGGCTTAAAAACGCCCCAGCCACCTTTCAAGCCACGATGGATGAGGTATTTCGCCCTTATTGAGGAAATTTGTTTTTAATTTTATTCGACGATATTCTGATTTATAGTGAAGGGTGGGAGGATCATGTCATGCATGTGGAGATGGTGCTGCAAGTATTGCAGGTTAATAGGCTGGTCTTGAACAAGAAGAAATGTCAGTTTGGGTTGAGACAAGTTGAATATTTAGGCCATATTATCAAGGAAGTTGTATTTGATGATCTGGAGCTGCTACAAGTCATACAAAATCTTAACATGGCTGATGGCAGTCCCAAGCATTACTCCTTAGTCAATGGATGCCTACTGTACAAAGGAAGGTTGGCGATTCCTCGAGCATCGTCGTGGGTTCCGAAATTGTTGATTGACTTTCATGCCACTTCAGTTGGGGACATGTGCGAGTTTTGCGAACATATAAAATACGGGCAAACTGTTTTATTTGGCAGGGAATGAAGAGGGATGTGTGCAAGTTTGTGGCTGAGTGCCACGTGTGTCAAAAACAAAAGTATGAGGCTACCTCACCCGCGTGATTGCTGCAACCATTAGCTATCCCGGAAGCAATTTGGGAAGATTTGGCCATGGATTTTATTATTGGGCTGCCAAAGTTGAAGGTTCATGATGTTATCTTAATAGTGATCGATTGACAGTCCAAATACAGGCACTTCCTCTTACTTAAGCACCCCTGCACAGCAAGCTAGGTGGCTGAAATCTTTATAAGAAATGTGGTTAAATTACAGGGATTTCCAAAGAAGTAACAGAGATGCGGTGTTCATGAGTTTCTTCTGGTCTAAACTCTTTAGACTACAGGGTGTACTCGACTAAAAACGAGCACTGCATAACACCCTGAAACTGACGGCCAAAGTGAAGTATTGAACAAGTACATAGAGACTTATTTGCGTTGTTTCTGTTCTGAGCAGCCTAAGAATTGGGCACAATGGCTACATTGGGCTGAGTGCTGGTAGGACACTTCTTACCAAACGTCAGCGGGGGGTGTATGGGCAAAAACCACCTATTGTGATCAAGTTCCTACCCGGTGAAACAGTGGTGGCAGCGGTTTCTCATGCTTTGATGGATCGAGAAGAACTTTTGAGACAGCACAAGTACAATCTTGACCAAGCTCAACAGCAGATGATCAAATACGCTAACAAATAACCAGGGGGGGGGGTCCATTTCCAAGATGATGATATGGTGTATTTAAAATTACGACCACACCGCCAAAACTCAGTATGTACAAGGGTATTTCAGAAGCTTGCAGCCAGGTACAACGGACCTTTTAAGATTTTAAAGAAAGCGGGATCGGTGGCTTATCGAGTACAGTGGCTGAAAGGTCTAAGGTGCACCCTGTTTTCCATGTATCATGGCTTAAAAGAGCAGTGGGAAAGAACTATGCTGAGACGAAATTGCCTACTGAATTGGAGGCTGATTTGTTTTTGACGTTTGAACCGGAGTTGATTCTGGTTGGGCCATTCAACAGAAAAAAAGGAAAATCTTGTAAGCAGCTGCTAGTGCGTTGGAAGGGAAGAACGCTATGATTTCAAGATTTTCGTCTCGAGGACAGACGATTTTTGAAGAGGCGGGACGTGTTATGAATCCAGATCAATTGGGTCCAATTATCTCAGAATCATTGGGCCCGAGCACTGAGGTCCCAATTGCTGATGTCAGTGAAAGGCCCCGGCCCATATGGGGATGGCCACTTAGAAACTTTCAACAATGAATGCCCACAGAGAATTCTAAATATACCAATCCAAACTATCCATACAATCTTGTCATCCTACAAATTTTAGAGGCAACGCTGCTTTGTCAATAAAATGACCCAAAAAATTGAAGTATCAGATGCTAATTGTACTCACGGAACTCTGAACTAACCTACTTTTTTAATAAATCTGTAAATAGTGAAAACTCTGCATATAAAATATGTACAAAGAACACAAAAACAAGATTGAGGCTACATGAAAATATTCATGTTCACAGCAAGCACATATCCATAAGAGTAGTAAAATCTCACTGCATTATTATTCCAAAATAATATGCAAGAACATGGTATAGCATTAGAATTGAAAGTACCAGAAGCTGAAGCAATTGGATAGCCTATGACAAACCCCAACATGAACAAGATACCATTCAGCGGGGCAAGAAACTCCACTGCAGAAGCTTGATCAGCAGGCGAAATTCCTGAATCGAATGCATCTTGATAAACCTGAGCTACTATGTATATGATAGGCACAAGACAGGCAAATGACCCAAAACCAAGAAATAACAACCATACGCTTGCCAATGCAAAAACTTGTGAAGGATCTTCCTGCCCTACATTCATGTTGTAGAATATTCAAGTAGACGAAAACAAAAAACAATGATCAATGAGTAGACGAAAACAAAAAACAATGATCCATTGAACTAGAAATACGTGCTCGGCTTACATAAAATTACTAAATCAAAATATAATTAGCAATGTTGTAAAACATACATTAAGCAGACCTTTCCACTATGAAGCATACCAAAAGGATAGGAGTTAACGTTTACCCTTTATCTACTTTAGTACTTTACATACTTGGCCGGATCAAGCCATTCAGTATTATACCTCTGATAAAATATTAGCAAAATATGTGATCCGATGTTCAGGATTCAAAATATGTAACACTAAGAAGTCTGTCTTCAGCTTTATTTAGTAATTAGCCTCAAACCTTTGCATCTGAATCTTCATAATATCTGAATAATCTCCAACCCCAAATATTAATGCTAGCAAATGTTTAATTGAAATTCACAGTACATATAATCCCAAACACCTTTTTTTCCTACAACACTATCGAAAATGGTTCCAGATACTGTCATGAGCACAAAAACAATCATGAATAAAAATTGAAACAATCTTTCATTCCTTTCTGCCATAAAACTTTGTCCATTCTTAACCTACTTATTACCGCCCAAACTGTATGATTTCCTTTTTACCATACCAAAAAATAAAATACAAAACCAAATAGAATTATCATTCATTAAAACCACAGAATTAGTCGCTAGAGATTTGGTTTAGCATCATTGCTAAGAATGAATTGAACAAGTCTTCAATTTATAGCCCAAATTAGAAGATCATTTGGTTGTAAATCAAAACAATATGCTTGCAATCGTGATGAGCTGCACCAGCTAAACATCCCTTGTGCCCTTAAATGAAAATGATGACATAGTTTTGCCCCAGCTATTCCATGATGCACCACGTTTTAAAATACTAAGATGAATACCCCTAACTTGAACTTAGAAAGCTCCAAGACACAATACACACTTAAGGATCATTCAATTTAGCATTTAACACTCAGCAGCAAAACACATAATTCACAAATTGTTCAGATCCACCTAAATTTCACAGTTTACTCAAGAAAATACAGATTTTTAAGGCAATTGCAGTGAAATTTTGAATCGGTACAAGCCAAAACAAAAGTGATGGCATCATAATGTAGATAACTTTACAATATACCATCAGTTGAAAGAAACTTCAAAATTACCTTAGCATCTGCATAAGTGGATTGCCGCCTGAGACTGCAGCGTGGATACTTTATAACATACTTTGATCCATACCACCGCAGCTTTAGCTGCAAATCGAAATTTTCTTTCATCAGTACACATCCAGACAAACAAAGAAAAATCATAATTCATAACACAAAATATCTCACCGAGATGAATCTAACTTACCTCAACTCTATCAAACATGTCATCCACTATTAACGGTTCGCCGCTATAATAAGCATCCCGAGCCTAGGATTACATAACAGCTACATAAGTGAAAATAGCACAAAATTAATTTAAAAGCGAATCGCAGAGTAACTGGTAACTGACTTGACAATAAAGAGCTTCTAGCGTCTCTTGACTGGCGGTTTCAATTTTCCCGACAAAGACGCAGGACAGTCCTTCGAGCTGACTACTGTTGCTGCGTGTGGCGGACGGGGAGGAGGAGACGCCGTAACTTCGTGTGGGGACACGGACGGAGAATGGGGATCCAGCGCGGAAGAGCTCGACAACGGCCGAGCCGCTCACCCGAGGCGCTACGGCCATCGACGGCGGAGATAGTGACAGGAAATGATATTATGAGGGAAAGAGTATATTTTGTGCGGTTTTGCTGTTGGAACGTGTGGCTATCCCGCCGAGGAGAGCTGATTTGATGAAATTGCCCTTCACAGAATTGTTTTCTTCTTTTTTTCTCCTTTTTCTGGATGAAAAAATTGTTTTTCTTCCAAGTTTTAAAATAATATTGCATTTTTATTTTATCATATCTATACTATCTATACTTTCTTATTAAATTTGACATATTTAAAGTAACTAACTCTTGATATCATAGTCTGTTTTAATAATTATATATATTAATAAAGTTTTAAAACTTCAATGCAAATCACGTGTAGTTTAACGGATATAGTATTTGTTTCTTAGACATCATTAGGTTCAATTCCTATGAGATCTTTTTTTATTTATTTTAATTCATATAACAAAATTGCAATATAGTCTCTCACTATTTGTTATAATTATATTTTGATTCACATTTAAATATAAATCAAATGAATTATAAAAAATATTGTACGTTGCGTGCGTCGATACACGAGTAATTATTTAATTTTACATTTTAATCGTATATTTTTATTTAACAGACCAATTTGATAAATACTCGATGTAAGGTTCAAAATGCGATAACGTAATCCAACAGCATGCAAATCTAAGAAAAATAGAAAATGACTAATTAAATTGTTTTAATTGCATTAATTAAATGTGATATACATGTTTAAAAATGTGGTTTTCTACTAGTATGCATAAAACTGTATTTTAAAGATTATTCGAGACGCGATCTAGGAACGGAGATCGAGGACCGTAAAGAGAAAATATTTTTATTAAATGATTATTTTTAATTACTTAAATTATGGTATATTTAATGTGGTATTTTCGAAAATTGTGGGTTTTAAGACGTTTTTAACCGCTGAGTCGTATTTTAAATCGATAATCGATTTTTAAAGAAAACAAAGACGTTTTGGGAACTCGACTAATATTTTCGAAAGCTTTTCTAAACGAAATATTTTTCCTACTACATAATGGGCTATTATACATAGGTTATTGGGCCTAAACTTGTACCTTATTATTTATATCAAAATATCCCAAAAACCATAACCTACACACTTAAAACTCACGCACACCACATTAAAAAGAAACTAGGACTCTTCCCTAGCAGCACACACGAACTGAATTGAAGGGCAAAAAAATGCAGCAAGCTTCCTCCCCTTCTCTCCGCCAACGTTACTCGCATCTCAAATTGTTTTTATTGCGTGAAATACGCAAAGGCACGCCTTAATCTTCATTCACTCATCGTTCATATCATATTATGTGTATTTAACAGGATTGCATGAAAATATGATGAACTTTCTTTTATTTCGTTTTTATGGTAAAATATGAAAAAACTTGAGTTTTTATGTTTTTAAATTCATGTTTATGATGCACAAAGGAGCAACCATGATAGGTCTATGTGAAGAGACGTTTTTCAACATGTTTAAGGGTCCATAGGAGCATGGCTAAGGGCTGGACAAGATAAGGAAACATGTTGAGCAAAAATTGGTTTTAAAGGGGCTAGGGTTTGCGTTTTTGGTCCTAGGAGGGAGCGGTTGCTAGCTGCTGTTTGGGATGCATTCAAGGGCCCTAAGAGGGTCTAGTCATGGTCCTGGATAAGCCAAGGGACGGCTGGTGCAAGGGTTAGGGCAAGGGACGCTAGTTGAGGGGACGCGCAAGGCTTAGGTCACGTGCATGGGCTGTAGGGCTTGGTCCAGCAGCTTGTTAGTGGGTTGAGTATGGTCCTAGGATGGTTGCATATATAGGGGCTGGACAGGTTAGTTGAAGGATGGGGACGAAGGGGCATAGGGTTTGTTGGGCTAGGGTTTCGAAAAAGAGAAAAAAAGGTGCAAAATTTCAGTGGCTGTTCTAGGCTCGATCAAGGTTTTAATTGGCTTGATTTGGGTTGCATAGGGTATGGTTAGGTGTTAATAAGCTATGGTTCAAGTTTGGTAAAATTTGGTTAAGTTTCGAGTCAATTCGGGTTAAAACTAGGATGTAGGTTTAAGTTTTAAAACGAATTGGAAATAGGAGCTTAAGTTTACGTCAATGAAATGTTTATGGATGTATTTTAAGATATTATGTGAAGTTTGGATAGATTTGGATCGTCGTTTTAAGGTCTAAGGATAAATTGGGAAAGTTAGGGTTTTAGGAGCAAAACAGTGATTTTACACCTGAAAAATGTTAGACGTCTTGACAGTGCCCTGAATGTTGTAATGAATGATAAAATGTTTTGTGGGGCCCTTAGATCCTAATCGTTATTACAATGCAATTTGATTAGGGTTAATTAATCACAGCAGAAAACGAGTTTAAAATTTTCTTTACAATGAGCCCAAAACATATACTATTTGAATACTAAAAATAGTATTTCATCTCATATCATAAGACATGCCCACACATAATCAAAATCAATCATATACAAACAACTCATATCCTCGGGACATGCCCCGGTATATAGATACATACATATACTGGGAACAAAACATAAAACCTCAGCTCAAACTGTGACTCCCTCCAGAAGTACCCTCTCCGGTCTCCTGATATCCTGGAGTACCTGCCATTGTCCACACACAAAGACAACAACAGCCCCCCCTTGGGGGTGAGCAAAGCTCCGTATGGAACAACCAATCATATATACCACAGATATCTAAACAATGATATATGGGATGCAATGCATGTATGTCGTGGAGGTATCGGGTCAAATGCCCATCCACTGAGCACATGTCAGAATCAAACGAATCGCTATCAAATCAATGCTCGAGCTGGCACACCGGCCTCAATAAGGGATACTCGTATGATAGCGTCGACAAAGCGCCATCAAATCCCAAATCTCATATCCAATCATCGGGGCCACAATTTTCTATGCTTTACGGGTCATATAATACCGGCATAGCGATTGTGTTCACAAACCCCAGAATCCAATCAAATCATATCAGGGTATCCAAGGATCATAGCTCAACGTGCATGTCACGTATCGATGTATGCATCAATCGATGTGTGTTAACAAAACATTTATTTTATACATCGATATCTCAATCTCAATGTCATGTATGCCACATCAATCAACAAATAAGGCATATAAACACATAATCTCATTCCAATCAATCCAATCAAACCGACATATATCATATAATACAGATACCTGTCGTATGTTACCCGGTCGCAACATACCTCAATTCTTCGTTCCAGTTGATGTAGCCTGAAGATATCGGTAAAATACTTTATCTACATCAATAACATACTCATTCCAATCAATAACCTAATCAAAAATCATTAATATGAGTTTCAAATATCATTTGAAACTTCAAAAATTCATATCAAATTCAAATCATAATATAATTCAATTCCGACTTCGAATATGAGTTTCTTGGTTATTCTACTATATATCAGAAATTCAACTTCAAATACATGCTATTCCAGCACTTTGATATTTAGAACTGCGGGAACTCGAAGAAAATTACCTCAGTCGGAAGCCCTCGACGCGACGATCACAAATATATAATTTGTTTCGCGTTTAGACAGCGTTTAGAAGTCGATTCGGACGAAAGAAAATCGAAATCTCTCGTATTCTCTCGAAACCTCTGAAATAAAATGACGAAAAGAAGAAGAAACCTCGTTCTTATCTCCACCGCTTCGGCGCTCGGGCTGTAGAATTCTCGCGCCCGAGCGCGAGATGTTCTGCCCCCGAGTGTCACTTGCTCCGCGCTCGGGCGGTCAAAAACTACCGCTCGGGCGCGGCATGTTCTGTCCGAGAACACCCCTTATTCCACACTGGCGCTCGGGCGGTCATTTTCTACCGCTCGGGTGTCACATGTTCTGTCCAAATATTGATTTTGGTATTATATTGGCGTCCGGCTTTTCCACTCGATCTCTTACCACGTCAATTCGTATTCAATACTTATTTTCTTAATTTCATTGTCATGATATACATCATATACATAATCACATGACAATTTCATAAATTATCGATAATCACACAGGATTTACGATAATACGATACACGGTCCTTACATTTCTCCCCCTCTTAAAAGATTTCGTCCTCGAAATCTCTAACATCTTTATATACATAACATTGGTAAACATATAATACGTCACCAGTTATAGTAGATATCAAAACTAAAATCAGTAAATGGATCAGTATACAGTGAATACAATGGAATAGGTGGAATAGAATCGAACAAGTGCGGATAGGATTCTCGCATCTTGCTTTCCAATTCCCATGTTGACTCTTCTACACCATGTCGTGTCCATTGTACTCGGACCTAAGGGATTGATTTATTACGCAACATCTTCTCCTTCCGATCCATAATGCGAACAGGTTACTCAACATAGGATAGTGAAGGATCAAGTTCAACCTCATCAGGTGCAAGTACATGTGATGGATCTGGTTCATATTTTCTCAACATAGAAACATGAAACACATCATGAATGGCAGATAAAGCTGGTGGCAATGCCAATCGATACGCAAGATCACCAACTCGATCAAGAATCTCGTATGGACCAACATAACGAGGAGATAATTTACCTCGCATGCCGAATCGAACAGTGCCTCTAAAGGGAGATATTTTCAAAAACACTCTGTCACCTTCCTGGAATTCCAAGGGTCGTCTTCGTTTATTCGCATAACTCGTTTGACGATCCCGAGTGGCTTTCATCCGCTGTCGAATTAACTGAACCTTATCATTCATTTCCTGTATCATTTCAGGTCCAATCAATTGTCGTTCACCAATTTCATCCCAGAATAACGGTGATCTGCATCGTCTCCCATATAGAGCTTCAAACAGTGCCATACCAATGCTCGTCTGAAAGCTATTATTATAAGAAAATTCAACCAATGGTAAGGCATCTTGCCATCCAATTCTGAAGTCCATCACAACCGCACGTAACATATCCTCTAATGTTTGAATTGTACGCTCAGTTTGGCCATCAGTTTGAGGATGATAAGCAGTACTCATAGCCAAACGCGTACCCATCGCTTCCTGAAAACTACCCCAGAATTTAGAAGCAAACCTGGGATCACGATCAGATACAATTGAGACTGGCACACCGTGCAGTCTCACAACATTCTCAATGTATAAACGGGCCATTCTCTTATAAGGATAAGTCCGTTCATACGGAATAAAATGTGCAGATTTCGAAAGCCGATCAATAATGACCCAAATAGCATCACAGCCCTTGGGTGAACGAGGTAAATGAGTCACAAAGTCCATAGCAATATGTTCCCAATTCCATTTCGGGATTTCAAGACTATGGAGTAACCCTCCAGGTTTCATTCTCTCGGCTTTCACTTGCTGGCAGACCAAGCATTTCAAAATAAACTCAGCAATGTCCTTCTTCATACGTCTCCACCAGAATTGGGGTCTCAATGTCAAATACATCTTTCGACCCCCAGGGTGAATACTGTATTTGCTAAAATGTGCTTCTCGAAGAAGGGCAGATTTCAAATCAGAATCATTAAGAACTACCAGCCGACCATTAAGTCGTAAAGAACCATTAGAAGAAATCTGAAATCCAGACTGATGTCCTGCAGATACAAGTTCTTTCGACTTCTGAATCTGAGCATCGCTTCGTTGGGCCTTCTGGATTTTCGATATCAGACTCGGCTCAATTTGTAATGCTGAGACAGTGACAGAATTCCAATTCGAGTGAAAAGTCCAACCAGAAGTACATATCTCATCATGTACCTTGGCGATACTGACAGAAGCTAACACAGAATCATGCACCCTACGACTAAGGGCATCCGCAGTAACATTCACCGATCCCGGGTGATATTGAATCTCACAATCAAAATCTTTCAGGAGATCCATCCATCTGCGTTTCCTCATATTCAAATCAGATTGAGAAAGAGATATTTCAGACTCTTATGATCTGAATAGATAACAAACTTTTCTCCGTACAAATAATGGCGCCAAATCTTCAGAGCAAATACAATGGCGGCCAATTCAAGATCATGAACAGGATAACGTGGTTCATGAGATTTCAATTGACGAGACGCATAAGCAATCACTTTGCCAAGTTGCATCAGAACACAGCCCAAACCTTTACCAGATGCATCTGTACACACTACAAATCCTCCGGTACCTGAGGGAATAGTAAGCACAGGTGCTGTGGTTAATCTCGTCTTTAATTCAAGAAAACTAGCTTCACATTCATCTGACCAAATGAATCGCTGATTCTTCTGTGTCAGTTGAGTAATAGGTTTAGCTATTTTCGAAAATCCTTCAATAAAACGACGATAATAACCAGCTAAACCCATGAAGCTACGTATCTCAGGAACATTCATAGGTCTCGGCCAGTTCAATACAGCTTTAACCTTAGCAGGATCAACAGATATGCCATGTCTCGAAATGACGTGGCCTAAAAATACTACTTTATCCATCCAGAATTCGCATTTGGACAATTTAGCATATAAATGGCCATTGCGAAGAGTTTGAAGTACCAGTCTCAGATGTTCAGCATGCTCCCTTTTTGATTTCGAATAAACAAGAATATCATCGATAAATACAATAACGAATCAGTCAAGATAATCTCGAAAGACACGATTCATTAGATCCATAAATACAGCAGGAGCATTCGTGAGACCAAAAGGCATAACCAAGAATTCATAATGGCCATACATCGTACGAAAAGCAGTTTTAGGCACATCTTCGCCTCGAACTCGTACTTGATGATAACCAGATCGAAGATCAATCTTAGAGTATACCGAAGTACCCTGAAGCTGATCAAATAAATCATCAATACGAGGAAGTGGATACTTGTTTTTCACAGTAGCCCGATTCAACTGCCTATAATCGATACACATTCGCATAGTACCGTCTTTCTTTCGAACAATAACACTGGAGCTCCCCAAGGTGATACACTCGGTCGAATATATCCCTTATCGAGAAGATCCTGTAATTGTTCTTTCAATTCTTTCAATTCCAATGGTGCCATGCGATAAGGAGCTTTCGATATAGGTGCAGTCCCCGACATCAGATCAATACTAAATTCAACTTCTCGATGAGGCGGAAAATCAGGAATCTCATCGGGAAATACATCTGGGAATTCATTCGCAACAGGAATATCAGATAAAGAAGGCTCCTTCTTAGAGACATCAATAGCGTAGATAAGATAACCTTCATCCCCGCTAGTCAGAAGTCGAGACATTTCCAAAGAGGATACCAATAGAATTTTGGCTTGGGAACCCTTGCCATAAAAATTCCACTTGGGTCCATCAACCGGTCGAAATCGAACCATTCCATGAAAACAATCGGCAGTAGCTCGATTTATTGTCAAGATATCCATGCCAACAATACAATCAAAGTCGTGCATTGGGAGGACAATCAAATTCAAGAACATCACATTATCCTCATATATCAATACACAATTATGCACAACTTGCTCAGACAAAATAATCTTCCCTGCTGGCGTGGCTATCGACAAAGTATCGTACAACGGGGTACACTCAATATCGTGAGATGCAACAAATGCATGAGATATGAATGAATGAGATGCTCCTATATCAAATAAAACACGTGCAGGATAATCGCAAAGCGTGCAAATACCTGCAATCACACCACCAGCAGCTTCTCTCGCCTGGTCCTCAGTCATAGCATACACTCTCACTTGAGGAGGAACTTGAGCAGTCTGACCACCCGGTCCTCGATATCGTGGAACATTCGACTGCTGGAAAGAGGGAACAGGAACAACAGGTCTCATCACACTGGGGCCACCTCTAAATCCAGGCCGGGGTTGGGAAGAAGTCGTACCCCTGTTCGGACATACTCGAGAGAAATGACCTTCCTGCCCACACTGATAACAAGTACCAAACATACCTTGACACTGCTCAATAGTATGTTTACCTCCACAATAACTACAGTAGGGAGCAATCACAGGACTCCCTCGCTGTGATCCACTCGAACTCGAAGAAGACGAAGAAACAGAACCAGTCTTCTTGAACTTCTTACCCTTTGGACGCAATGCAGGCTGCTGAGCTGACACTAGTGGTGGAGGAGTATACTGTGGACCTCCTCGCCTGAGTCCAGCCTCAGCTGCCTTAGCTCGTTCAACTGCCTCTGCGTAGCTCGTAGGCAATCCAAAAACAACATAAGTATATATAGCAGGGTGTAAACCATTCACAAACCTGTTATATTTTGCCCTCGCATTCCCAGCTACGTGAGGTGCATACTTCAACAGAGTAGAAAATTTTGAAGCATACTCTGCAACAGACATCGTTCCCTGCTGCAGATTATTAAATTCATTCTCCTGAGCAGTATAATAAGAAGGAGGAGAATACTGCTCCAAAAACTGGGCCTTGAAGACATCTCATGTGACTTCAATCCCGGCCTCTTTCACTCCAATCTCGGCGGCTTCCCACCACGATTTTGCTCGGTCTTTCAGCTGATACAAAGCAAGTTTCAGTCTCCGAGCCTTGGAATACTCCTCAATATTAAACAGATGCTCAATATCCTTCAACCAGGCCTCTGCTCTTTCTGCACTCTCAGTGCCAAAGAAACTCGGTGGTTTCAAATCATGGAATCGAGCCATCACTACATCCATGGACAATCCTTCAAATTGTCCAGCAATCCTCTCAGTACTGCTACTCGCAGTTTCATTCGTGGGATCCATCTACAAATCAGAGGATCAATATCACAAATCAATATCAATGTCACATCATCATCATCTCATATCATCAATCTCATCAGATACTTACTCAAATCAAATCAAGTAAGAGCAAGTAATACAAATAATTCAAACACAAACACACAATTCATTTGTGCCTAGTCACGTGTACACAAGACTCAATCGAGCATTCCCAGCTATGCTCTGATATCACTCCGTGTGGGGCCCTTAGCTCTTAATCGTTATTACAATGCAATTTGATTAGGGTTAATTAATCACAGCGGAAAACGAGTTTAAAATTTTCTTTACAATGAGCCCAAAACATATACTATTTGAATACTAAAAATAGTATTTCATCTCATATCATAAGACATGCCCACACATAATCAAAATCAATCATATACAAACAACTCATATCCTCGGGACATGCCCCGGTATATAGATACATACATATACTGGGAACAAAACATAAAACCTCAGCTCAAACTGTGACTCCCTCCAGAAGTACCCTCTCCGGTCTCCTGATATCCTGGAGTACCTGCCATTGTCCACACACAAAGACAACAACAGCCCCCCTTGGGGGTGAGCAAAGCTCCGTATGGAACAACCAATCATATATACCACAGATATCTAAACAATGATATATGGGATGCAATGCATGTATGTCGTGGAGGTATCGGGTCAAATGCCCATCCACTGAGCACATGTCAGAATCAAACGAATCGCTATCAAATCAATGCTCGAGCTGGCACACCGGCCTCAATAAGGGATACTCGTATGATAGCGTCGACAAAGCGCCATCAAATCCCA
>NC_133320.1:7844363-7861017 GCF_012295235.1 Primulina huaijiensis
AATCAAATCATATCAGGGTATCCAAGGATCATAGCTCAACGTGCATGTCATGTATCGATGTATGCATCAAACGATGTGTGTTAACAAAACATTTATTTTATACATCGATATCTCAATCTCAATGTCATGTATGCCACATCAATCAACAAATAAGGCATATAGACACATAATCTCATTCCAATCAATCCAATCAAACCGACATATATCATATAATACAGATATCTGTCGTATGTTACCCGGTCGCAACATACCTCAATTCTTCGTTCCAGTTGATGTAGCCTGAAGATATCGGTATAATACTTTATCTACATCAATAACATACTCATTCCAATCAATAACCTAATCAAAAATCATTAATATGAGTTTCAAATATCATTTGAAACTTCAAAAATTCATATCAAATTCAAATCATAATATAATTCAATTCCGACTTCGAATATGAGTTTCTTGTCGGTTATTCTACTATATATAAGAAATTCAACTTCAAATACATGCTATTCCAGCACTTTGATATTTAGAACTGCTGGAACTCGAAGAAAATTACCTCAGTCGGAAGCCCTCGACGCGACGATCACAAATATATAATTTGTTTCGCGTTTAGACAGCGTTTCGAAGTCGATTCGGACGAAAGAAAATCGAAATCTCTCGTATTCTCTCGAAACCTCTGAAATAAATGAAGAAAAGAAGAAGAAACCTCGTTCTTATCTCCACCGCTTCGGCGCTCGGGCGGTAGAATTCTCGCGCCCGAGCGCGAGACGTTTTGCCCTCGAGTGTCACTTGCTCCGCACTCGGGCGGTCATAAACTACCGCTCGGGCGCGGCATGTTCTGTCCGAGGACACCCCTTATTCCACACTGGCGCTCGGGCGGTCATTTTCTACCGCTCGGGCGCCACATGTTCTGTCCAAATATTGATTTTGGTATTATATTGACTTCCGGCTTTTCCACTCGATCTCCTACCACGTCAATTCGTATTCAATACTTATTTTCTCAATTTCATTGTCATGATATACATCATATACATAATCACATGACAATTTCATAAGTTATCGATAATCACACAGGATTTACGATAATACGATACACGGTCCTTACATGTTTATTTTAAAAGATTATAAAATTTTATGATGAAAAACGATTACGCTAAAAGACTTGTTGCATGATTGGTTTAAAAAGAAAAATGATATATATGTGCATGAACTTTTATAAGTGATGAAAATAATGAAAGGTTGAAGGAGGTGACTTGATTGTGACTAATACGATGATATGATGATATGTAAGGCCAAGGCTCAGTTGACGGGTGAGAGTGTCGCTGATGTCCCCACCGCCTGGTACCATGGTTATACGTAGATGGATCCATCGTTCTACAGCTGATACGAAAGTCACAATTAACGATCTGAATTCAATAAAAGGGAAACATATACATATATGAGAAAGAAAAAAAGATATGATGAAAGAAAAAAAGATTTAAAGTTATGCATGGTCATGAAAAATTATTTTATTAAAAGTATTTCATTGTTACTTGTAAATTTATATATATATACTACTTGTTATCATGGTTAAGGTTTTTTGAGTCAATAGACTCACTAAGTGTGAATGATGTAGCTGAGCATGATTTTGTTGATGATGGAGGTCTTGATGGTGGAAATAGCTGGACTGATGGTGCACATAACCAGATGACATTTTCTAGTTTTTCACATTGAGATTACTTTAAAGATTTTATGACGTTTATGTCTCGATGCTTTTGAGTGGTTTTTGAGAAGAACAAGATACTTATGCTTTATTTTGAAAAATGCTAGTTTTAGGTTGGGTTTGATGATTTACGATTTTATGTTTTGAGTTGCATTTTTGGATTTTCAAATAATTAGTTGGTGAGATTATTTTAAATGGTGCAAAATATTTTAATATATATGTATGTATATTGATAATCGGTCGAGAGCATATGTTGCGTATTTTCCGCTCGCAAGCGCATGGTTGTCAGGTTTTAATATATGAGAGCAAAGTATCGTTCTCTCGAGGAGTGTGTTAATAATCGTATACCAGTGCTTGTAATTAAAATAGTCACGATTTTATCTAGAAGAATCAATTAACAATTTGGTTTACTGAAGATGAATTAACTGCAACTAAATATTAATCTAATCACCGAATTGAGAAATATCAATGAGAGAAAATCTGTAGAAGAATGATTTCACTTAGTTTCTACGATAAGTATTCCCGGTTGCATTTCTATTCATGAATTCCAATTATTTAATGGCCAAGAACACTTAATTATTTTATTCCCTTTTTTTCCCATGTGACGAATAAACTGTAATCAAACTTCGATTCAAATTTTCTTAATAAAAAAATCTAAGTTTAAATTATAAATGCAAACGATGTTCTTACCTAGGCATCGCTAAAGTTATACGCCTTCTGAAAAATATAAACATTCAACAATGTGTCTCTAATGATCTATAATCTTAGTCCCTCTCTCGAGTTGTAGAATTAATCAGATAACAAACAATTTATAGCCAGTAAATTGCAGTTGAATAAAAACTAGAAAATACAATTAAAAACGAAAAGGAATTCAATCATATAAACAACCGAGTCAAATTATCGTATTAACAAAGCTACATCATCTTCTAGAATGGAAAAGTTAGTTCATAATGAAATCTAAACAAAAACATCGCATGTTTGAAAGTCTATACATTTCAAACACAAGAAATTAAAGAGGCGAAAGATTATATGACAAATCAGAAGTGGTGCCTCTGTGCCCAGATTCGTCGTTCTTCGTCTTCGTGATCAATCTTTGCGCTCCAAATCATCTACCACGTGTGTGCTCTTGTTCTCCCCCATGAATTCTCTCCCAAAGAACGGTCGTGTCCCCTTATTTTCTACCCTAGGTCTCTTTTTATTCACACAAATCGGATTCTGTATGGCTCGCGTGCGTTGCGCGTGATCCGACGCTACCGCGCGCAAGCTCTTGGAGTTCTACGGCTGTCTGCATGCGGTTGCGCACAAGCTTCTACCTTCCTGCTGAAAATCTGCGCGCGTGGCTGCTTGTGTTCTGGCGCGCCCGAGCGTACCCTTCTGGCAGCGTAGTGCTTCTATGTGCGCGCGGCTGCGCCCAATATGGTGCAGGTGTGTGCGCACTTTTCTGTTTGTCTTATATCAATGCGACTATAGTTCATCAACCGTTCGACATCAAAAAATGCCCCTAATCGCCATCAGTGGTTTATCTCCTCCACGACACAAAAAAAAAACAGCAAAAACCAAACATAATTTTGTCCGAGACTAACATAATTCAAATGGATTCTCGTATAAAATACGTGCAATTTTTGCACTTATCAAATCCCCCAAACTTGAAATTTTGCTAGTCCCGAGCAAAATAAAAATAAAATAAAATAATAATTTAATCTAGAAATTACAACTAATAACTATAAGTCATGGATATGCAAACATTGGCATTGGCCTCCGACTTATCCATTTTCATGTAATTCATAATCAATCAAGAGTCACGTGTGTTTGTGATATGTCAATGTTTATTTACCCAATCGAATGCTCAAATAGATTCATTACACTCACTCGTCTTATAAACTCAAGAAATCTTCAGCTCAGTTCAACCCATACTTCATTAAGATACAAATTCACTTACACAGATCACAAAGAACTTTAATGGTGATTATTTAGCTCATGAGATATCCAACACAAGTATACCAAAAATGATGTCACATAATGAGATGCTTACATGCAAATGATTAAAATCCATACGTGCTAACCATGTTCTCAGGTATCCATAAGCTTGACTCGAACAACTTTTCTCCACTAGTATATTGGATAAATGTGACAAGGTTAATAGGTCTTGTAGGCTTATAACATTATGTTGCAGCTCATGGCTACAATAAAAGGTATGGAAATCAAAATTTGAGAGAAATATTTGAATTTTCATCATTTTCACTCATATTCATTCTCATTTCATTCACCATCACTTATTGTTTTCTTCTCATTCATATCCTCCATTTCTCTTTTTTTTTCCTTCACCACTTTTGATTCATTTTTCATTGTTTTTCTTTTTTTTTTTTCAAGTCTTTTATACACATTTGTTTTTCCTCTTCTTTTAGAGGAGTGAATAAATCATTTCAATACCAATGAACTTATTTATCTCGAAGTTAGGTTGGATAGTAAGTGTATAAGCTTCATTTGGTAGTTGTTGTAGGATATAGAACAGATACAAGTGGGGGCTAGTTGTATGTCATTGACACACTCCACTTGATTTTTTTTAACCAAAAGCAAAAAGAAGAGGTTGCCTCCCATCCAGCGCTTAATTTATAGTCGTCAGCCTGACTCTGCTCTTCTTTAAGTAGGCTCGGCAAGTGGGACAATGTCCATGTTCCGCACTTCATTTCCAAAATAATGTTTCACTCGCTGTCCACTCACCTTAAATGTCCTGCCATCATTGCATTTGAGCTCGATTGCTCTATATGGGTGCATTGCCTCTACTGTAAACAGTCCTGACCATATCGATTTCAACTTTCCTAAGAACAGTCTGAGACGAGCATTAAACAGCAATACCTGTTGTCTCGGTTCAAATTCCCTTTGCACAATGATTTTTCATGCCACTTCTTGGTTTGCTCTTTGTAGATCTTGACATTCTTATATGCTTCATTGCGAAATTCATCCATCTCATTCAACTGCAGTTTTCTGATATCGCCAGAAGCTTTCAAATCAAAGTTCAACCTCTTTACTGCCCAAAATTCTCTATGCTCCAACCTTAGCGGCAAGTGACATGCTTTACCAAAAACCAGCCTGTAGGGAGACATCCCAATAGGCGTCTTGAATGCATTCCAATAAGCTCAAAATGCATCATCCAACTTAATGGCCCAATCCTTCATGTTAGTGTTGACAGTCTTCTCCAATATTTGTTTAATTTCTCGGTTGGATATTTCAGCTTGTCCATTCGACTTAAGATGATATGCTAGTGCTACTTTGTGCTTCACACTGTATTTAGCAAAAAGTGAGTTGAAAATCTTATTGAAAAAATGCGTACCTTCGTTACTTATGATGGCCCTCGGCGTACCAAACCTGGTGAAGATATTCTTATGCATGAATTTAGCTACAACATGAACGTCATTAGTATTAGTGGCAGTTGCTTCCACCCATTTCGAAACATAGTTCACATCTAATAAAATATAAGAATGACCAAAAGAAAGGGGAAAGGGTCCCATGAAATCTGTGCCCCAAACGTCAAAAAGTTCCACTACCAAAATATTTGTCAGTGGTAATTCGTGATGCCTAGAGATGTTTCCTAACCTCTGGCATCTCACATGATTTCACTAAGGTATAGCTATCTTTAAACAAACTAGGCCAATAAAAACTAGATTGCAATATCTTAGTTGTTGTTCGTGATGCTCCAAAATGTCCACCATACGATGAAGAATGACATTGCTCCAGAATTTCATGTGCTTCGATACCATCCACACATCTCCTAATAACTTGGTCAGCACACCTTTTGAACACATACTGGTCGTCCCATAGGAAGAATTTAATATCATGGAAGAATTTCTTCTTTTGATGATGGTTTAACCCAGAGGAAGAACATCACAAGACATAAAATTAGCAATATCCGCAAACCAACGAAATACAGAATTTACCTCGAAGAGCTATTCATCGGGAAATGTTTCTTTTATGGCTCTCTCTTCTTTTTTCTCTTCTAACTCAAGTCTCGACAAGTGGTCTACCACTTGATTCTCACTCCCTTTCTTACCTTTGACCTTGAAGTCAAATTTTTGTAATAGCAAAATCCACCTTATCAAGCGTGGTTTTCCATCCTCCTTGGCGAATAGGTAGCGAATAACTACATGGTCAGTAAAAACAACTACCTTAGTGCTGATCAGATAGGGCCTGAATTTGTCAAAGGCAAACACTACTGCAAGCATCTCCTTTTCAGTCGTAGTGTAATTTTGCTGTGCGACATCCATGGTGCGGCTTGCATAGTAAATTGCCCTAAACATCTTTTCTCTTCTTTGGCCTAGGACAACGCCAACTGCATAGTCACTCTCATAACACATTAATTCAAATGATTCCTTTCAGTTCGGCACTATCATTGAAACGTCTACTAAATTTTTTTTAAAAAAAGCTAAATCTCAAAATAAACATTTTCAATCATGCATGCAATAACTGCTGTAAAACACACATTTTAAAATAAGAGGATTTCAATACTGGTAAAAATACTACAATTAAAAATATTTAACATCCTCAAAACCCTAGACTGTTGTTTAAAAGAATTCAAGCGTAACCTTCAAAAATCCTGCTAAATCATCAACGTAGTAAAAGATGAAAATGTATAAAATAAACAATGCTTATCCATAACTCATAAACATAAAGTGCGGAAGAAACGCAAGGTCCTCGGGTTTTCACATGCACCCCCAGCTCAGCCTACTCAGTCTTCAGTGCCTCCAGTCTCAACATCAACATGCTCACCTGCAACAAACACACCTAATGAGTCTAAAGACTCAACACACCTGGATCGTAATAACAAGTACATACACATACCAATCAGTAGTGAAAAGCACAGTAATTAAAATACCTTTCATGATCTTAAAAGCATGAACTTAAAACATATTGTATCAAAACATGTCTCGTCATATCATCATGTACGTATTCATTTTCTTATTTGAATTCCGTTCATTAGTTGTGATTTTCGTATCATCGTATAACCCATCTACTGAGGCCTGGCCTTACATTTCATCGCATTATCATATTCATATTAGTCACAAAAAACTCCATTCCTTCAAAAACATGTCATAGTATTTATCGCTTATAAAAATCATGCATATACATAAATTTTCTTAAAATCAAGCATGCAACATATTTTTCATATTTACATAAAAAGTCATGTTCGTGATAACGTATCCATTTAAAACATGTCAATTTCTGCTCAGGGCGCTTCCAGGACTGCTATCTCGACCCGCGTGCTAAATGATTATTTTGCCCCTGAAAACCGTAAATGACTGTTTTACCCCTGGCCCTCAAAATTTTGACGTAAAGTAAACCAAACACCTAAAAACACCTCAAAATATATTTATAATCATTTCTTGGACGAAACCTCGAGCCCGTTTCATAACTTATATGATTCGTTTTAAAATTTGGACCGGAGTCTCGGTTTTAACCCGAAACTTAACCAATTTTTTTCCAACTTAAACTGTGACTTGAACCTACACAACCAGCCCCGAAATCACTCATTCCAGACCCCTTAGGACCTACGAACCACACCTGAAAGTTGCTGGAAATTTCTAGTGCACAAGCCACTAAACTCTAGTTGCGTCTATACTCCGATTTCTCGAGCCTAGCCCAACCAACGAGGACCAGCCCTGAACCATACCACCCAAGGACCAAGACCAAACCCGTGGACCCTCTCCTGGACCAACCAACTCATGGCTATAGCTCCCATACGCGCGGCCGTGCATGATACTACAACAACTCACTCGAGCCCTTACACGAAGCACGCCTACTCGTTACACTCTCGGCTCACAACCAGCCACGTACCTCCCTAGACCACGGCTTGGACCCACCAAGACCCGCACCATGGCTTGGTTCAACCCACACAGTCGAGCCTCTCTTCCTTACCTCGCACAATTGTATAAGCATCACCAAACACCCTAGGCTTCGATCGGCTCTCCCATGGCTCGATTCAAATCCAACTCCAGCACCTAGACACCCTTGATCTAAATGTGCACGGCCCTTACAAGCCTTAACCTAGCAACCCCTTTCATGCATAAAGAAAAGCGTGAGCACCCAACCGAGTAAATGCATATTTTCATGTAAACGAGTAACACCATGTAATTCAATGGATCAACGTAATATCATGCAAAAACTATTAAAAATGCATATCATGATGTGATTGATGAGAAAAAGAAGGCACAGTTCATGTCTTTGAGTATAATACGCTCGAAAACTTTGCTACAAACGCGTAGAACATGCACCCGAGAGACGAGGAAGGTTTTATATGAAAAGCTTGGGGAAACCGACGGCTTGCTGCTGGTAAAATTGAGAGAAAGTTGCTGTTGAATGGTATGGATGGGGAGGCCAAATCAGGGTGGAATAATTAGGGTTTGAGTGTAGGGCCGGGTATTAAATAAAATATTAGTGTTAATGGGCCCTTTAATTAAAAATAAAGTGGTTAAAATAGTTTTAGGCCCATTAAAATATAAAATAAACCCTTCAAGCCCAAAAACACTCTCAAAAAATATTTCGTTTAGGTTCCGAAAATATTGTCGAGCCCTCAAAAAGTCTCCCGACTCGCTAAATTTTACGTACCGATTAAAACATGACCCGGCTAGTAAAAATATTCCACCAAGGCCCATTTTCGGAAATCACACTTAAATACACCATATATTAAATAATTAAAACTAATTATTTAATAAAAACATTTTTCCTTAATTGGTCTCCGTTCCTCGTTCGAGCGCGAAAACTACGAAAAGCCCTTATGCATGAAATTTTAATAAATCATGAATTGAAACACATATTCATGCAATAAACATCCATTTAATACATTAAAACCATTTAATTAAACATACAAGAAGTTTGATAACTTGCTTGCATGTGGGTCACGTAAACCTTCAAATTTTCGGGACGTTACAATCATAATTGGTGTTGTCACCAATGCTTTGTTGATTTTCTCGAATGCCTACAAACAGTCATTATCAAAGATAAAGGTAGAATCTTTTTCAAGAAAATTACACTGGGGTTTAGTGATTTTAGAGAAATATTTAATAAATCTTCGATAGAACCCCGCCCTAGAAATCTCCTTATTCCTTTGATGTTCCCTGGTGGAGGAAGCTTTTCAATTGCGACCACATTGGCTCTATCTACCTTTAATCCTCTAGAATACACTTTATGTCCAAGAACAATACCCTCTTGGACCATAAAATGATATTTCTCCCAATTAAGAACTAGGTTCATACTCCTGCAGCTTCCTCTTCTTAGATATCACATCTTTAATGAACTTTGCATAGTTTGACATTTACTCCAAAGCATCTGAAAATGGTATGTTGATGTGAATCTTCTTGAAAATCTCTAAGAATTTTGCAAGCTGGTCATCTAGATTTTTCTTCTTGAACCTCTGAGGGTATGGAAGGGTCGGCTTCAATATAGGAGTCCGTTCAACTTCAATTTCAGTCTTGGACTCCTCAATTTTCTTCTCCTTTCTCTCCTCAGACTCACCCTCTTCAACTGTCTTCTCACTTTCCACTTTCTCTTTGGGTCTTTGAACCTCCAGTTCTTTTCCACTCCTCAAAGTGATTGTCTTGCACTGCTATTTTGGATTAACTTAAGTGTTACTAGAAAATTGACCACTGTTTTGATCTCTTAATGCATTAGTCAGCTGTCCGATTTGCGTCTCCAAGGATTTCATTGTGGCACCCATATTTCCTATATGAGTCTCCATACTATCAAGACGAGACTCAGTCCTAGCCATTCTTTTTCCAGATTCATCAACAAACGTCCTTACCAAATTTTCAAATGAAGGCTTTCCTTCCCTCTTTGATGCATTGAACCCCGGTGGAGGATTCAACACATTCTTATTATTTTCATACGAAAAATTATCGTGATTTATCAAGCCAGGATGATAAGTACTAGGGAGATGGTTACCTCGATATCATCCATATCCACCAAAATTCTTGTTGTTGATGTACTGCGCTTCTTCAGGAAGATGTGGTTCTTCAACAACAATCGGTGCACCTTCACTCTCTAATGTGCTTACCTTATTCATAGTTGCTATCTGTGTAGTCAATGCAGATACTTGGGAAGTGAGTGTTGTAATAGGATCCACAACATAAACTCCTACTGCCTTCTTAAGTCCAGACCTTTTAGATGGCCACTGGTAGCTATTAATAGTCATCTGTTCAAGCAATTCATAGGCTTGATCAGGAGATTTGGCATAGATCGTGCCACCAGCGGCTGCATCCACTGTTCCTCGTGTTTGCCCATTTAGACCATTATAGAATAATTAAATTTGTACACAGTCTTCAAAACCATGGTTCGGGCACCTCCTCAACAACTCCTTATATCTTTCACATGCCTCATACAAATGCTCATAGTCAGTTGCCTAAAAGTACTGATCTCAATCTTCAAATATGCAGACTTCGCAGGGGAAAAATATTTAGCAAGGAACTTCGTTGTTAACTCCTGCCATGTCGTGATACTCTCCAATAGAAGTGATTGGAGCCATCCTCTTAATTAGTCCCTGAGAGAAAACGTAAACAAACGCAGTCTAATAATATCATCAGGAACATTATTAATCTTTACCATGTTAGTAATCTCCAGAAAAGTTCTCAAATGAACATGAGGATCTGAAGTGACAGTTCCCGAAAACTGGTTCTGTTGAACCATATTTATCAGTGCATGCTTCAGCTCGAAATTGTTGGCGTTTATAGTCCCCCGAGCAATGCCAGAATAATGTGTGTTGATAACTGGTCTGAAGTGATATCTGATCGGTATAGCCTTTGGCGGGTTATGTCTGTCATCCTCTCTGTTTCGACCATTGCTTGGATCTCTTCTCTTCTCGTTTTTCTTAATCTCCGTGCAGTTCTTTCAATCTCAAGATCAAAGATAAGCACGTCAGGACTTTGCGATCTTCGCATGCACTGTCAAACAGAGAAAATGAACAAATCAATTATTACAAAATAAAATAAAAACAATTCTAAATTAAAATCTAGACTAATTGGTAACAACGCTGATATAAATTTAAATTTGAAACTCCCCGACAACGGCGCCAAAATCTTGTTGCGTATTTTCTGCTTGCAAGCGCACGATTTTCAAGTTTTAATATATAAGAGTAAAGTATCGTTCTCACAAGGAGTGTGTTAATAAACGTATATCAGTGCTTGTAATTAAAATAGTCACTATTTTATCTAAAAGTATCAATTAACGATTTGGTTTACTGAAGATGAATTAATTGCAACTAAATATTAATCTAATCATCGAATTGAGAAATATCAATGAAAGAAAATCTCTAGAGGAATGATTTCACTTAGTTTCCATGATAACTATTCCCATTGCATTTCTATTCATGAATTCCAATTATTTAATGGCCAATAACACTTAATTGTTTTATTCCCCCTTTTTTTCCCAAGTGACGAATAAACTTTAATCAAACTTCGATTCAAATATTCCTAATAAGAATCTAAGTTTAAATGATAAATGCAAACACTGTTCTTACCTAGGCCTCGCTAAATTTATACGTCTTCCGAACAATATAAACATTCAACTATATGTCTCTAATGATCTATAATCCTAGTCCCTCTCCGAGTTGTAGAATTAATCAGATAACAAACAATTTATGGCCACTAAATTGCTGTAATGCCCGGAAAAAAGTTACTGTTCATCGGGTTACTATTCACACGCTGTGGCGCTAGAATAGTAGCGCCTAGGCGCTAGAGCTGCGGTAATTTTGGCACTGCAGCGCTAGAAAGTGGCGTTAAGGCGGTACAGATGTGAAAATTTAATATGTAAACACACTTTGACTTCCACCATTCATCCTCCAATCATTTCCCCTCCTCGTCCATCGAAACTTTTCTCTCCTCTCCATTTTCGAATTTATTCTTCAATTTAAGGGAGATTTGCTCAAGAAAATTATGAAATGAAGGTAGATTTGTTCTCCTCTCATCACGGGCTTCACGAGGATGTAAGTATTTTCCATTTTTATTCAAGTTTGGAAATGTGTTAAAGTTTAGAATTGATATTTGAATTGATATTTGAGATATTAAGATGTTGAAGATGTTGTATTTGAGTTGGTTTGAATTTAAAATGGATATGAGCATGGTTTCTTGTTTTTGTGTAAGATCAGTTTTTATGCCTACTGTATTACGGGTATATGGGATGGTTCTAGTTGGATTTTGATGTTATGGTCTTCATAAAACTTGTAGAGTATCAAGTTAGCTTCGATTTGGTTCTTGAATCACTCAAATTCTTGAAAAAATGAGAGATATATGTGATTTTTGCTAAAACTGATATGGAAATCCGAGTTAGTGCAGATTTGTGTTCATGCCTTCTGTTTATCCGAATTCTGGGATTTATTGGTTGGGATTTGGAATTTGGTGTTCAAATGAAAGTCATAGAACATTGTCTTGTCTTCGAAATTATACCAAATTGGCTTTATTCCATTGGATATTGAGGAAGTTATGCTCCATATACTAAACTATGCCAGATTTGTACTAATGCAGAATTTCGAAAATTATGTTGTATGTTTCAGATTATGAACGACTGAGTAAATGACTTTATTTGACAAAAGTTTGTGAAACAGAATTGTTGGGCATTGAGTTTTCTTACATATATAATTTGCGGATCTTGATTTCAAGCAATATGAATTAATTATGAATTTTGTACAGAAACTTCTCTGTTTTGATAAATGATCCGAGTTATTGAGTTATAGTATACTTCAGAGGTTCAAGACTTCTCAACCATATATTTTGATATCTTGTTGGTAATATTCAAAAGGTATGTTACGGTCGGTAACATACGAGGTAAAAGTATCATTTTTATTTTTAAATTGAAAATTCTATGGCTCGATGAATTACTTGTGATTTGATGATGATTGTTGTCTTGAGATGAGTTTATTATTATATCGAGATGATGATATTGATTTGCATCATTACATTGCATATTGAGCCACTTGTCGATTCAGATTTGATATGGCAGAGGTCGCCTTGATTTATTGATTTGTTGGACGTATGGGGCTATAGTTGAGTTGGCATAGTGTATGTGGAGGTCGTTGCTATGGCCTGAACACTCTCTATAGGCGCACCATAGTCCTGGGATTGTAGAATACAGCACCCCACCTCGAGCGGATGAGTCGGTGGATGTTGTTGGGGGATTCTCTTTCCTTGGGTACCCTATGACCAGATGATTCACTTGATTTTGAGATTTATTGATAACCCACATTAGAGTCGAATAAAAATTAAAAAACACAATTAAACCAAAATAAATTCAATCATATAAACAACCGAGTCAAATCATCATATTAACAAAGCTACATCATCCTCTAGAATGGAAAAGTTAGCTCATAATGAAATCTAAACAAAAACAGCGCATGTTTGAAAGTCTAGACATCACAAAAACAAGAAATTAAAGAGGCGAAAGATTAGATGACAAATCAGAAGTGACGTCTCTTTCCCCAGATTCATCGTTCTTCATTTTCGTGATCGATCTTTGCGCTCCAGATCGTCTCCCATGAGTGTGCTCTTGTTCTCTCCCGTGAATTCTCTCCCAAAGAACGGCTGTGTCCCTTTCTTTTCTACCCTAGGTCTTCTTTTTTTCACGCAAGTCGGATTCTGTAAGCCTCTTGCGCGCAGTTGCGCGTGATCCGGTGCTACCGAGCACAAGCTCCTGGAGTTCTGCGGTTGTCTGCGCGCGCGGTTGCGCCAGAAACGCAAGATTCTGCCTTCCTCCTGAAAATCTACGCGCGCGGCTGCACGTGTTCTAGCGCATCCGCGCACGCCCTTCTGGCCGCGTAGTGCTTCTATTTGCGTGCGGCTACGCCCAATCTGGTGCAGGTGCACGCACTCTTCTGTTTGTCTTGCATCAATGCGGCTCTAGTTCATCAACCGTTCGACATCAAAAAATGCCCTTAATCGCCATCAGTAGTTTATCTCCTGCGCGACACAAAAAAAAAAACAATAACCAAGTATAATTCTGTCCGAGACTAATATAATTCAAATGGATTCTCGTATAAAATACGTGCAATTCTTGCATTTATCAGCATAGATGAGAAAAAATATTTCTAGTATATTTTAAAGAAAAACGAGTTCTAGACGTTTCACTCGAGTTTTAGATATTCTTAAAATTTTGAATTAAATTTAAAGTTTGAATGAAACTTATGACTCATGAATAGCTTTCTATATTCTTGAGTTAGTTGCTCATAATTGTGGAAGTTTTTTTTAACTCTTGAGTTCGTTGAAGACTTTTGACTCTTTCTATTCTTGACTTAATTGCAAGATTAATTAAGTTAATTAATTTTGCATAACTTTTGGTTAGAATTCTGGAGCTTATAAATAGTATGTTCATTTCCTCAATCTAGATATAAAATATATTTTTTACAAACACACTCAAAATCTCACTTAAACATTCTCTTACATTTCATATTGTTAGCTTTTCATTTGACCTTCATTAAGTTTTGGTGATAAAGTGAATGTACATTTTTCAGTTCACTGGTATAGTTACTTCGTGCTATGTTACTGTATGGTTTTGTCGTTGTATCTGGGAAACAGTTGTTCGTCCTAATCATCGAAGCATCTTCGAATGAGACAAAATTGTTTTAAGGAAACTGTATTTCATACAGACCTCGACTTGATTTACTGATTTCCTATTGTTTTACATACTCGATATTTATACTTTCAGTTACACGCTGTTTTTGTTCAGTGTTCTTTCTATATCTATACAATCCTACTTTCGTTTACTGCCTTGTAATTGTTATTTCATATTTCGAATTTTAACATTTTGGCTAACATATGCTTGTGCTCAAATGAACAAATTTGGGCCACTAGCCTTCATATCGGTCGGTATGGTATGTCGTAATGTATCGAGACATCTCGAGTTCAAGATTTACCTACCACTCCCACTTATAATAAAAAAAAATGAACAAATTTGATCTCATGCAAATGAATTATGGATTTTTTTTTCCAATTAAAGACCAAGTCAAACTATAAATAATAACCTTGAGACAAAATTTACAGATGAAGTATAGCAAACCCCTTACAGAGAGACATGAAGTGAGGAGAATGTAGAAATTTTCGTTATCTTGCCTCCTTATAAAGGTAAAATCACTGTGAATAGTAATATTTAAGGAAAATCTAATTTCGGCACTTGTTTGTCCTTATTCACATTGAAAACAAGAATCATAAGAAATTTGAGAAAACTTAAAACATGAAAGTTATACCCACTCGAAAAAGCTCGACAACGACATATGATTCAACCAATTTGGACTTGAAATGTGAAAGTTATGGAATTTCTACTAGACCTGTCTTTCCAATTTATTTCCTTTGTCCAATATCTCAAAAATAAATCTTAATATAATATGATACTTCATGTGGAATCAGGATATTACATGGTGAGAAAACAGGCTCGCAACAGTTGATGAAGATGACTATTTGAGGAGGATTAGGAAAATTGCATATTTGATATGAACCATTTTGAAGAAAATTAGAGAAATTTATGGTAAAAAAGAGTTGTTTTTTTTAGGGATTTTAATCTTCTCAAATTTTATCTTTTGTTTAGTTTTTGTATTTTCTTTTATGTTTGAAGGTTATTTTGCAATTTTTTTTTTGAAAAAAGGTCATAAATAAATAAATAAAAGTTTGACCAAATCATTTTTCAAAATCTCTCTTTGTTTTAAGGGTTTTTTTATTAGCTTTCGAATTCTTTACCTTCTCAATTCTTTTATTCATATTAGTAACCAAGCATACACAATGTGTGTGAAGTATAATACATAAATATTGTCGTTTTAGGGAAAAAGGAAAAAAAAAAAAAAAAAAAAAAAAAAAGCGAATGAGTAATATTAAAGTTTTTAACATTAGAAAATTAGAAATGAAGAATGAGAATAAAAGAAATTGAGATTATATAGAATGAAAGCTGAGAAATGTTGATATTCGTGGGAAATTACAATAAAATTGGAAATAAAGATATGTTTTTGACATTATTTTTTTTTCCATAAATTGTTAGTTAGCAATAATTATTTTCAGAGTTATATATAAAATTTGACATTCATATAAACAAGTCGGACAAAAATAATTTCTTTTAACATGCTAAAGCTTTAAATGTAGTAAAGATAAATAAATATATTTGTTTAGAAATAGTAATAATTATCAATCGAAAGTATTTTTAGTTCTCAAAATTTATAAAATGTTATCCTTTGGAAAGAATGATGGTCTCAATTTTGTTCGTAATTGCACAAGGGACATTTAGGTCAATGATCAAACTTTGATTTCTTCCCCAAAAAAATATTTTATTATTTGCATAAATAATAAATAGAATTATCATGAATTCTTTCTAGGACAGTAAAAAATATACGATTCATTTTAAATTTAATTAAATAAAAGGGATTTTGACTTTTTTAAATCGAAAAAAGAGAGTTGACTGCTGTTAATTAGGTGAGTTAATTTATTAGGTCATTAATTAGTTAGTTAGATTTTACTTTTTTAAAAAATATTTTTTTAATTGATATATCCCTCCTCGATTTGAGTTTTCATTTATTCCCGTTATTTTTGTGTTCTTCACGACAAAATAATCAAAAATCATTTGAAAATTTGAAGATTTGTAGAGAAGTAAGTATATACTCGAATGCTCTGTATTGCTAGATTTGTTTCAGTTTAGTTCTGATTGTATTTTTTTAGAATTTTTGTGAGTGGAGTTAGTGTGAGTATTTACAGTCGAAGAACGTGTTTATTGTGTGGGTCGAGAAGGTGGATGGAGTGTGATTCGAGTATGATCGTATGTGCTAGGTCTGGATAGTGGAGTGTAAGTAGAGAGTGCTAGTTCTGGCTATTGTCTCGAGTGGGTCGAGGTGCAGCTGTGGGTATGCACACCTCGACCCACAGCATGTGCACCAACCTGTGCACACCTCGACCCACATAATACGTCTATATAATAGCATATAATTAAATAAATAATAAAAAAATGAAAAAAAAA
>NC_133320.1:7862238-7863085 GCF_012295235.1 Primulina huaijiensis
AAAAAAAAATAAAACTGCATCATAATAATTAAATATAATTAAATAAATAATAAAAAAATCAAGAAAAAAAAACTGCTTGGGTCGAGGTGAAGAGCTTACCTCGACCCACCCAAGCTCTTCACAATTGGGTCTCCTGCCGAGACCCAAAGTCCCAAGCTCTTCACAATTGTGAAGAGCTTGGGTCGAGGCATCTCGACCCAGCCCGACTCAAAAACAAATGTTCGACAAAAAAAAAAAAGAATCTCGACCTATCTCGTCCCAAAAAAAAAAACTCGACCCAAAAAACAAGTGCGTCTCAATCACGCTTGTTACAAGAAATTAAAAAAATTACAATATCCGGTTACAAATTTGTAACCGGGTATTGTTGTAGCACACAAATCAATGGTGTGCAATGGTGAATATTTCAATGGAGAAGATATTTGGATGACATGGCTTGGATAATATCCACCGTTGTGGATGCACTTATAATATAGCATATTTTTTTTAAATATATACTATTGTCTATATAATAATCTTATCTATGTTTTGTAGGTTATGCCACATGTGATCAAGAGAAGACGTGGAAGGAAAAAACAAAACAGATTTCCATCTGTAGGAGAATTTGGTAGAAGATAAGATTGAATGATATGTAATTTGTTTGAATTTAAAAATAATAGATTTGATTTTATTAATATGTAATGTGTTTGTGATGAATTTTTAATTTTGGTGTGGGTCGAGTGGACAAGATTGTAATGTGTGTAGTAGATTTTTAAATTTGGGTCGTGCGGGTGGTAAATTGTTCCAATTTTGGGACGAGTGGGTCGAGTGATAATTTAAAAGGTTTGGTTTAGGGTTTTGTTTAGGGTTT
>NC_133320.1:7864193-7896836 GCF_012295235.1 Primulina huaijiensis
GGTCGTGAAGCACAAGTCTGGGTCGTGAAAGCCGTGCTTCACGACCCTTGGCTTCACGACCCAGGGTGAAGCTCTTCACCTTGGGTCGTGAACACTGACGAGACCCAATAAATTTCATATCTCAAAACAAATTTTCTAACAATACGTGGTTTTTTTGTTGGATTTGTTGCAGAGGAATAATTTGTAGACTCGTGGTTAATTGTTAGCCAAAAAATGAGAGGATGGAAGGTTGAGAAAAAAAAGATTTTTTGTGAAAATAAGGAATGAAATAAGATCTAAGGTTGAGTCGGGAAAGATGAAAAAATTGAGTCGAGTGAGTTTTTTTATTTAATTAAATTATAAATTTTATTATATATAAAATTAAAATACACTAATAAAAAAATTAGTTTTTAAACAAATTTTAAACAAAGGATAAAAAAATAAATTACTGTTGTGAAAAAGTAAAAATTTACGGTAAAAAATAAAAATCTCAAACTCTTAAAATTATCACACTACACACTTTATAATATTTTTCTCTCAACTCAATTGTGTTTTTCTTCACAAATGAGAGATCTATTTATAGAAAATTTTTACAAATAATCCAAAAATAAAATACATCATTACCTACATCATCACACACTAATTTTCAATATTCAACACCTAATTTTACCTAATTTTCAACATTCAACATTCACATTTTCAACACAAATATTTAACACATTTTTAAATAATTTTTCAACACTCCCCCTTGTGATGATGATCATAATGATTGTATACATTACGTGTTTTTATACTGCCTCGTTAAAAACCTTACTAGGAAAAACCCATTGGGATAAAAACCATAGTAAGGGAAAAAGAGTGCAGTCACGTAAACTCCCCCTCATGTTGACACGAACAATTCTTCACAAATTTCGTAGATTGCGCATCCCAATATTATATATGTGCTTTCTGAATATTGTCGTAGGAAGTGCCTTTGTGAAGAGATCTGATGAGTTTTCACTTGATTGAATGTGACGAACATCAATACATTTATTCTTCTCAAGCTCCTTGGTGAATGCGAAGAACTTAGGAGGAATATGTTTAGTTCTGTCGCTTTTTATGTATCCTTCTTTCATTTGAGCAACACATGCAGCATTATCTTCATATAGTATCACAGGCTTCTCGTCGAATGATAATCCGCATGAGATTTGGATATGTTGAGTCATTGATTTTAACCACACACATTCACGGCTTGCTTCATGTAGTGCAATAATCTCGGCATGATTTGATGAAGTTGTTACAAGTGTTTGTTTCTGTGAACGCCAAGAAATTGCAGTGCCTCCACGAGTAAATACATATCCAGTTTGAGAACGTGCTTTGTGTGGATCAGATAAGTATCCAGCATCGGCATAACCAATTATACTTGGATTAGCATCTTTTGAATACAAAAGTCCCAAGTCTGTCGTTCCTCGTAGATAACGGAATATATGTTTAATTCCGTTCCAATGTCTCTTTGTTGGATATGTGCTAAATCTTGCCAATAAATTTACGGCAAAAGATATATCAGGCCTTGTACAATTTGTAAGATACATAAGGGCACCGATAGCACTTAGATATGGTACTTCTGGACCAAGAATATCTTCATCATCTTCACATGGACGGAATGGATCCTTTTCTATGTTTAATGATCTAACAACCATTGGAGTACTTAAAGGATTTGATTTGTCCATATTAAAACGTTTAAGGATCTTTTCTGTATAATTTGTCTGGTGAACAAATATTCCACATTCTTTTTGTTCAATTTGTAAACCCAGACAATACTTGGTTTTTCCAAGATCCTTCATTTCAAATTCTTCTTTCAAGTATGACACAACTTCTTGAATTTCCTTATTTGTTCCAATGATGTTTAAATCATCAACATATACAGCAATAATTACGCATCCGGATGTTGTTTTCTTAATGAAAACACAAGGGCATATTGAATTATTTACATATCCCTTTTTCATCAAGTGATCACTTAGCCTATTATACCACATTCTGCCGGATTGCTTCAACCCATATAATGATCTTAGTAATTTCACAGAATAACATTCTCTGGGTTTTGAACTTTGTGCTTCAGGCATCTTAAATCCTTCAGGGATTTTCATATATATATTACTATCAAGTGATCCATATAAGTAGGCTGTAACAACATCCATAAGACGCATTTCTAAATTTTCAGATACTGCCAAGCTAATCAAATACCGAAACGTAATTGCATCCATCACAGGAGAATACGTTTCTTCATAATCAATTCCAGGCCTTTGAGAAAAACCTTGTGCAACAAGTCGAGCTTTATATCTTACTATTTCATTTTTCTCATTTCGCTTTCGAATAAAAACCCATTTGTATCCAACAGGTTTTACACCTTCAGGTGTAAGGACTATAGGTCCAAAAACATTACGTTTATTTAGCGAATCCAATTCAACCTGGATGGCATCTTTCCATTTTATCCAATCCTGCCGATTTTTACATTCACCAAAAGATTTTGGTTCATGATCTTCATTATCATTTATGATGTCGATTGCCACATTATAAGAAAATATATCATCAATTTCTTCTATATCTTTTCGGTTCCATATTTTTCCAGTATTAATATAATTGATAGAGATTTCATGATTCTCGTCAGTTTGTGGTTCTGACAAAACATTTTCATCATCATGTGTTTCTTCAGGAACATCATTCTCTATTTTGTGATCATTATGTGTTTCTTCAGGAACATCATTCTCTATTTTGTGATCATTGTGTTTCTCTATGAATTTTCTTTTTCGAGGATTTTTATCCTTGGAACCAACTGGCCTTCCACGCTTCAGGCGTTTAATGACATCATGACTATCTTCAATTTGTTTCTTCGGAATTTCAATTCGAGCAGGGGCATTTGCAGCATGTATATATGATTTAGTTACCCCTTTTGTGTCTGCAAATGCATCTGGTATTTGATTTGCTATTCTTTGCAAGTGCACAATTTGCTGTACATCTTTTTCACATTGTTTTGTTCTTGGATCCAGATGTAACAATGATGATACATACCATGTAATTTCTTTTTCGGTATGTTTCTGTTCTCCCCCTAACATTGGGAAGATTTCCTCATTAAAATGACAATCAGCAAAACGTGCTGTGAACACGTCGCCTGTCTGTGGTTCAAGATATCGAATGATCGATGGACTATCATAACCAATATAAATTCCAATCTTTCTTTGAGGTCCCATTTTCTTTCGTTGAGGTGGTGCAATAGGCACATACACCATACATCCAAAAATTCTCAGATGAGAAATGTCTGGTTCTTTACCAAATGCAAGCTGCAATGGGGAGTATTTATGATATGCACTTGGTCTGATGCGAATTAATGAAGCAGCATGTAAAATTGCATGTCCCCATATAGAAATAGGGAGCTTTGTTTTCATAATCATTGGTCTAGCAATCATTTGCAGACGTTTAATCAATGATTCAGCCAATCCATTTTGAGTATGTACATGAGCAACAGGATGCTCAACAATGATTCCCATAGACATACAATAATCATTGAAAGTCTGGGAAGTAAATTCACCAGCATTATCAAGTCTAATTTTCTTGATTGTATAATCGGGAAATTGATTCCTCAATTTTATTATTTGAGCAAGTAATCTTGCAAATGCAACATTTCGAGTTGACAATAAACATACATGTGACCATCTGCTGGAGGCATCAATCAATACCATAAAGTATCTGAATGGTCCACATGGTGGATGGATTGGTCCACAAATATCACCCTGAATACGTTCAAGAAACATTGGTGATTCAGTTTGGATTTTGGCTGGTGATGGTCTTATAATAAGTTTTCCAAGAGAACATGCTTTACATTGAAACTTATTATTCTGAAAGATCTTCTGGTCTTTCAATGGATGACCATGTGTATTTTCTATAATTCTTCGCATCATTGTTGAACCAGGATGTCCTAATCGATCATGCCAATTGGTTAATATTGAAGAATTATCAATTACCATGTTTGATTCAATGGGACGTATATGTGTATAATGCAATCCAGTAGGGAGCATTGGTAGTTTTTCAATCACATATTTCTTTCCTGATTTATATGTGGTAAGACACATATATTTCTCATTCCCTTCATTCATTGTTTGAGTATCATACCCATGGGAATATATATCATTAAAACTCAACAAATTTCTTTTCGATTGTGGTGAATATAAAGCATCATTGATCAAAAATTTTGTACCATTAGGTAACAAAAATTGTGCTTTACCACATCCTTTAATCAAGTCTACAGGACCTGATATTGTATTCACCGTTGTTTTTGTTGGTTTTAGTTCCAAGAAATATCTTTTATCTCGGAGGATAGTGTGCGTTGTACCACTATCGGGTATGCAAACTTCAGCTTTGCTCATAGCATTTTCCATATTTGAACTTCAAAAAATATGCAATGAAAAAAAATTAATGACAATACATATTTAAATATAACACATATCATAATTGTACAATAAAACATTATCATATAAATACATGAAAAATAAATTATTGTACATTTATATTCTACCACTATATTGTTCATTTTCAGAGAAATCATTGAGAAAATCTGCAGCATCAATATTGTTCATTTCTATCCCACCAACATATTGATCATTTCCAGAGAAATCATTCATAAAATCAGCAGCATCAAAATGAGTTGAATCACTCAGACGGTCACTTCACTCAGTGAAGTTGGTTTCCTTTTCTTTCCCCTTTATTGATTCTTTATAAAGTTTGCAAAGATGCTCAGGGGCTCGACAAATACGAGACCAATGTCCTGGAGTGCCGCATCTGAAACAAGAACTTTCAAATCTTTTCGAGTGATTTTCATTAACACTTATGTTTTCTTGATGCCTTTTCTGTGGATGGTTTGGGACGTTATTTTGAGATGAGTTATAGAAATAACTATCTCGATTATTTTCAAAACCACGGCCGCGTCCACGACCACGACCACTTCCTCGTCCACGTCCACGACCTCGGCCAAAACCTTGTCTTTGAATGTGATTTTGGTTTCCAGGTTTAAATTCATTTTTACTTACAACATTTACTTCTGGAAATGCTGTTGATCCAGTGGGTCGGGACTGATGATTTCTCATTAATAGCTCGTTGTTCTTTTCCGCCACAAGAAGACAGGCGATGAGTTCAGAATATCTCGCAAATCCACGCACTCTATATTGTTGCTGTAGTGTTATATTTGATGCGTGAAACGTGGAAAATGTTTTTTCAAGCATTTCCGATTCTGTAACCTCATGTCCACAAAATTTTAACTGCGAGATTATTCTATACATCGCTGAATTGTAATCACTGACTTTTTTAAAGTCTTGGAATCTTAACATATTCCATTCATCACGGGCGGTCGGAAGTATAACTTCCCTTATATGTTCAAATCTCTCTTTTAATCCTTTCCACAGAGCCATGGGATCTTTTTCGATGAGATATTCACATTTTAAACCTTCATCAAGGTGTCGTCGTAAAAATATTATAGCTTTTGCTTTTTCTTGTGATGAAGATATACCATTTTCTTTAATGGTCTCGCTTAGACCCAATGACTCAAGATGCATTTCTACATCAAGAGTCCATGGCATATAGTTTTTCCCAGTAATATCAAGAGCGATGAATTCGAGCTTTGCCAAGTTTGCCATGGTGGTACTAAAAATTACGATGCATTTTATTAGTTAATGAATATTGCAATACAAAGTAATGGATAAACAACAAGTACAAGTATTCGTAAAAATAAAGAAAACACACGAGGAGGATATTCTCCGATAAATACAAGACTGGTGAGTATGATAACCAAAATAATTAAAAATAACCTCGTGAAAGCCATCTTCTTTTTTTCTTCGAAAATTTGATGAAGAATAATTTTTAGAGAAGAAGAGAAAGTTGGAGTGATTGAATGTATTTGTGAGATTGTATTTATAGAGCAAAAACTAGCCGTTTTGTTACCGTTTATTACCGTTGGTGTATAAGAAAATAAATGTATGTATTTGTATAATTTTATGGTAATAATATGGTGTATATAGTATTAGTCATATTTAAATAATTATGTATATCATATCACATTATTATAATTAGGTGTCATAAGTTATTTTGTTTAAAAAACCTTATAGGCTTTTATACTTGTCGTATCCCTTACCGGGAGTGTGGGATGTCGTCTTAACATCCTCCCAGGATTTATAACAAGTTTTTGAAAAAATTATTTTTATTATTTCTAACAATAACATTATATTATATATTACATATATAAACAATAAATAAATAACAGTAAAATAAATATTATTACTTTTGTTACCTTTTTCTTCTGTTCGGAGCTTGGAAAAATATGGAGGACTTTTAGAGCTTCGTGCTGATAACGTGTTGTGAAAAAGTAAAAATTTACGGTAAAAAAGTAAAAATCTCAAACTCTCAAAATTATCACACTACACACTTTATAATATTTTTCTCTCAACTCAATTGTGATTTTCTTCACAAATGAGAGATCTATTTATAGAAAATTTTTACAAATAATCCAAAAATAAAATACATCATTACCTACATCATCACACACTAATTTTCAATATTCAACACCTAATTTTACTTAATTTTCAACATTCAACATTCACATTTTCAACACAAATATTTAACACATTTTTAAATAATTTTTCAACAATTACATTCATTCTTTTTTTTTTTTTTAATAAACTCTTCCTACTCCTCTTTTCCTCATTTTCTCAATTGTTTCTTGGTGGACCGCTAGAATATCTCTCTGCTTGTCGACTCTCCCAGGAAGTCTCGATCCTCCGAATCGCAGCAGCGTGAGTTTCTATTGGCCTTGTTTTTTACATTTTGGTGGAATAATTTCCTCTCTGGTATTCTTAGAATTGAATTAATTGCGTTAATATGACTGATTTATTGAAACCCCCAATTTTACACGCTTTGGATTCCATTGCTTTTGTTATTCCGAGGTACTTTTTTGAATATTATCATTGTAAGCATAGATTTGGCTCAGATTTTTTGTAAAATTCGTGATTTTCGGGGATACAGGATTGAATCTGTAATTTTCCAACATGCCGGCGACAGCTGGGAGGGTTCGCATGCCGGCGAACAACCGGGTGCACAGCAGCGCCGCCTTACAGACCCACGGAATATGGCAGAGTGCGATTGGCTACGATCCGTACGCGCCGAATAAAGACGATAAGGACAAATCGTCTCAGAAGAGCTTGGTCCCAGAGCCTGAGGGTGAGAATGCGTATGCTAGTTTTCAGGGTTTACTTGCTCTTGCTCGTATCACCGGATCCAATGCTGATGAGGTTCGTGGTGCGTGCAAGAAGTGTGGTCGAGTAGGGCACTTGACGTTTCAGTGTAGGAATTTTTTGAGTGCTAAGGATGAAGGTGATAGAGAGGGGAAGGACCCTGCAATCCAAAACGCAGTCTTGACTGGTTTGGAGAATCTGAAGGGGGAGAGAGTGAAGGGAAGAGAAAAGCGTATTGTGGAGAGTGACGAGAGTAGCGATGAGAATGAAGACACTGAGACTTCGGATTCGGGCTACGATTCCGAGATCGAGAGGGCGATCGCCGAGAAATATGGTAAGAGATTTAGCGGAGGGAAGTCGAAAGCTAGTAAGAATAGCAAGAAGGACGCGAATGAATCTGATGAAGATAGGGATGGTAGAAAGAGGGGTAGGTCGAAGAAGAGAAGTGGCAAGAGCGGGCGTAGTGATTCTGCGGATGAGGAAGAAGTGAGACGAAAGAAGAGGAAGGAGAAGAGACGGAGAAGGGAGGAGGAGGAAGAACGCAGGCGAAGGAGGAGGAGGAAGAGCGGGAAGGAGAAAAGGAGTCACCGACTTTCCGATGATGATATTTCTGATGATACTGCCAAGCATCGACATAAGAGGAGGCGGGGATACTCAGTTTCTGACTCTGATGACAATGACTCGGATGATTCTCGAGTGGGAAGGGCCAAGAAGAGACCAGGGAAAAAGAGCAGGAACCATCATCGGGACGAGGAATAATTTCTGGGGCCTGGTTTTAATATTCTTTCGCGGTGAAAGAAAAATCCCATCTTGTGTTTAAAAAACCGTCTTTAAACTACTTGGTTGTTTCTTATGTGATTGCAGTTTTATTCAGTTCGTTGACATCATTTCTTGTGTTGTGGTTTTTCTTAAGTGTGTTGTGGATTATCGTGTTTGATTGTTGTTCTTGTTCTTGCTGTAATAATTTTAGTTTGTTCCAAATACGATAATTAGAACATATAAATTAAGATATGTAGTTAGTTTCCTATGAAAAAAAAAAATTAAGATATGTAGTTTAAATTAAAGAGAGAGTAGTCAACGTATAAAACTAAGGAAACTGAGTTAAATTATGCATCATCCATGACTGCAAGTCAATTTCCCCAAAGAAGAATCCAAACTACAAAAGCAAGTAACAACCACCAAAATTGATGCCATTTCTTCGAGGATACATCAGATGCTATACAATTATGATACTGTAACAGTTTGAACTAGATGGCTTAAGGTACATGATTGCATGAGTTCAGATCAATCAGCAACCTTAAAATTCTGAAGCCTCCAAATAAATTAACACGTGAACGGCATAATTTTGCGTTGCCAAAAACTCATCCTATGCAGCCAACAAGGGCGAAGAGAACATTTAAACTGGTTAAAACACAAATTTATCATTGTTTCCTCTTTCAATGCCACATAATATCATAAAGTCTTCATCATCAGGATTAAAAAGAGAGGCTGATAAGCTTACTGTCACAGAGCTTGGTACTACTGGGATTCAATCTGTTCTATGAGCTTTAGCAAGCTATAGGTCTCTGAATCTGGCCTGGCCCCTCCCAAGACCATTCTTTCAAGAAGGTTAGGCTCATAAATCTTGGCTTTTATATACACCTTAATCAGCGCATTGAAGACAAAAGTATACCTAGTGTAACCGGATTGCTTCAATTCTTCGAACAACTTTTCTACATTTTCTACATCACCATTCCCTGCAAAGATTTCCAGTATCGAAAAAGTAGTCTCGAGCCATGGAGTAGATCTTCTGACCTTTGAACTGATTCTGAAATCCATTCCTAATTCAAGAGTTCTCACTGCTTCTTTAATTAATCCTGCCTTCAAACAACCAAGTGCAAGGTGGCGAAATGTTATGGCATTTGGTTTGCATCCAGCTTTCTCCATGCCTTTATACACAGTAGTTGCTTTAGTAATTAGCCCATGTTTGCAGTAAACAGATATCATTGAATTAAACTGCTCGGTTGATTTTAACCCCTTGTGTGAAACCATGTCAAGCCATAGTTTCTCTGCTCGAGCAAGGTCTCCAATCTTGCCAAAAGCTTCTATAGCCAGCATAAAACTCTTCACCCTAACATGTGGTAGCTCTAGAATCTTGAACCACGTTCTATCTAGCTCCTTGTGCTTCCCCAAATATCCATATAATACCATAAGAATGTCTAGTGTTGACCAGTTAAGTCCAGTCATGGACTTTTCTACAGCATCTACATAAGCCTCACATACAGTGTACAGCTTCGCCACAGCATGTGCAACAGCCAACATACAGTAAGTTATCTCATTCGGTCCAACCATCATTCGCTTCATATTGCCAAATACCTTCAGCAAACCTTCAATATTGTGCTCATTGGCTTCTATTTTCAAAAGAATGTTATAAGTAGAGACATGGGGATCCACTTTATCAGCTTTCATCTGTACTAAAATTTTCGGAACTTCTTTCCTATAACTAGGAGAAGAATGAAGTATAATGAGGCGATTGAAAGCCAAGTAGGATATGGGATGACCCAACTCCCTCATCTTCTTCAAGTATTCCAATGAAAGTTTAACTAACCCTTTTTCCAAGCATCCAAGAACAAGATTGTTGTAAAGAAGCTCGTTTTTAAACTTGGATGGGATTTGGGCGAAGAGGGTCTCACCTTGTGATACTCCATGAAGCTTGGTCGTAAATTCTAATAAGTAGGAGTAATCTAGTTCTTTTGTCTTGTAAGGCTTCTCCCTTATAACCCACTCCATCACCTGAAAAGATATGCAAGCCGTCAAGCTTCTATTCTTGTTCAAGTATCTAAATTAAATTACTGCTCATAACTAAGAAAAACATTTTTAGTTTTGTTTTGAAGAAAAATAGAGTGAATGCAGGCACAAAAAAACGCTATGCATTAGCATTACAATGCTAGATTCGAACCAATGGGAGCATAATAAAATTAATAGTCAAGAGAACCAAAGTTTCAGAAAACTGCTACGACCTTACAGTAAAGATAACTTGATATTAGATAGAGGCAGTGGATGTACAACATTACAGTTTGACTTTTACATATACAAAACTTACTGAAGAACCCATTATTTTAAGTCAACATAAACATATTAAACGAAACGAACGCATTGAACACTTTTTCTCAAGTTGCAACTCTATGAAGCATTTCAACAAACACTTAGCAAAATCGAAGCGGATAGCTCACCTCCAAAGCTCGTTTATTAGATTTTAGCTTGCGCAAACGGTTGATGGTGTGGAAAACATCGCCCCTGTGTATCGGAAAACCATCGCCCATCCAACTTTGGAAGGCAGAGATGACGGATTCTCCTTTACGCAATTTCTCAATTCTACAGCTCAGGCTCTTTGTTCCTGCTTCTTTGTTATCCTTTTCAGATTCTGGAGCAATTGTAATAGCTTTCGATAAATTTATGGAGCCGAAGAAGAGATTCAAACCGAGATTTTGATGTAAGATAGAAAAAGGGAGGTCAAATGTTCGACGTATTGCTGTTGTGAATGCTATAATCATGCTTTGATTTGGAAGAGGAAATCAAACGCAGTTCTCTTGCTCAGGCGCCACGGGAACGGTTAGGCATGTTTAGCGGCCGGTTCGATCAGTAGCCGGATCAGAACCGACCTGTTAGGGGACAGAATTGGTTAGCTCGTACCGGTGCCGAAACCGACCCAAAACCCATTTTTAATGGATTGAATCAAATTTACAAAAACCGTTCAGGTTTCGGACTTATCGAATCCAAACTAGAACCGGATCCGGAATCACTTCAAAATTTAAAAATAAAAATAATAATAATAATAATTTTTTGTAGTCGAACAGCTAGGCCAAACTCTTTTTGCAATTTGGCCCTTAATTTGAGAACCAAATACAAATTTTTTTCCACTCACCCCAAATAATTATTTGATTATTTTCCAACATTTTTATCACAATAATTTCATTCTTCAAATTCTAGATTTCATTCCATTCAATTTGCTATTCGCGTCATCTTCAAATCGTAATTTGAATTTTATTGAATATTTTGATTACATTCTTGAAATTGACGATGTTCTAAAGAGTAAATTCATAACTTTATCTAGTTTTAAGGACAATTGCAAGATATGTCATAGCAGTTCAATATTCAAGTGTTGTTTTCGAATTAATATTTTCAACATGCGACATAATCATTGGCGAAAAAAGAACTAATTTAAAGTATAAAACTCATTGCATGCTAACATATCGATAAGATTGATTTACGGAAAAAAAAAAAAAAGATCGCCAGAGCGATAACGAATTTGCAAGCTAAGATTCGGAATATTCCAAATACATTTGAGTAAATCATGATGAATTTTAAATGTTTAACATTGATATCATTTTTGTATTTTTATTTATCATCTTGGGTGTTGTATTTTCTCAACTCAAAGTACTTAATAAAAATAAATTTTTTTCTATAACTTATTTTGCCTATTATCTTTTAAAAAAAAAAACTATGGAACCGAATAGAACAAGGACTGGTTCATCAACTACCGGTTTGGGTAATGGGTCAGATTGGAACCAAAACTGATCCGGAACAAGTTGAGGACCGGTTCGGACCGCTTTGTTGGATCCAGAACCTGTCGGAACCAGATTCGAGGCACCGATAAACATGCATAGTAACGGTAGTTTCTCAACTAAAATCATATTTTTTTAAGTAATTGTCGGTAAATTGTTTTAAATTTAATAATAAGTAATAACAAAGAGAAAACATAATTAAAGAGCACGAGAGAATTGCATTCATTTCAACCAAACATATGTTCATATATTGATAGAATCGGAAATAAGACACAAAATGATCGGGAAAATTGGGTTATCGGGAATCATTTCTAATTTAATTGAAAAGAAGAGAGAGATTATATTTTATTATTTTGCTCATATCAGTAAAAACTTAAACAATACTAATTAACCTACCTAATATAATATTAGGTTTAAAATTGTAAAGGTCAATGGATGATTCTTCAAAAAAGTCCTCATATTAAAATAGGTGTATAACGAGCCAACTTATGGCGTGAACTTTATTGATTCTAATATAAAAACTTTTTTTTATTTTAATAATATTTTATGTTTTTATACAATTACGAAATTTACTTTATCTGTTTATCCATGTAAGCAGCATATATAATGTAACGTCCCGAAAATTTGAAGGTCCACGTTAACCACATGCATTCAAATTATCAAATTTCTTATGTATTTTAATTAATTTATTTTAATTGTATTAATTAAGTGTGGTAGACATGTTTACATGTTTAAAATGTAGTTTCTACTAGAATGCATAAAAAACTGTATTTTAAAGGTTATTCGAGACACGATCGAGGAACGGAGACGAGGATTGTATAATGAAAAATATTTTTATTAAATAATTATTTTTAATTGTTTAATATATGGAATATTTTAAGGAGTATTTTCGAAAATAAGATATTTTGAGATGTTTTTACGCGTCGAGTCGTATTTTAAACCGACAATCAATCTTTGACAAAAATAGGGACTTTTTGGGGGCTCGGTTATTATTTTCGAAAAACATCCTAAACAAAATATTTTAAATATTATCTAATGGGCCCAATATACTAGGTTAATGAACCTAAGCTTTCACTATGTATTTTTATATCAAATAATCAAGCTTCCAAGCTCTTTTATTCTACACAAAACACACGTCCTTCACCCTAGAAAACTAGGACTCTCCCATCAGCACATAAACACACACACACACACATCCCACACATTTCAGGAGGAATTAACACAAGGTATGAAGAAATATTCAGCAAGCTTTTTCTCCCATCTCTCCGTTAACGTCTTTCGCATCGCAAATTGATTTTTGTGCGTAATATAAGCAAAGGCACGCCTTAATCTTTCTTCACTTATCTTTCACATCATATTATGTGTTTTGATACATGATTGCATGAAAAACATGATACACTTCTTTTATTTTCGTTTTTATAGCATAAACATGATAAAACTATAGTTTTCATCTTTTAAAACTCTTGCTTATGATGCACAAATGGGCTGCCATGGTATGGTTACTAGAAGGGATGTTTTTCCACATGTTTAAGGGTCCTTAGGTGCATGTTTAAAGGCTGAACAAGATAGGTTACCTTGATGAACGAAAATTGGGTTTCTATGGGCTAGGGTTTGCGTTTTTCATCCTAGGAGAGGGAGACTGCTAGCTGCTGTTTGGGACGTGTTAAAGGGTCCTAAGGGAGTCTATTCATGGTCCTAGAGGGGCTGTGCAAGGGCTGGAACGGGAAGACATAGGCTGCACATGCGTTTGGGGTCGCCTGAAGCATGAAAGGGAGCGAGTTTAGGGATGTGCTTGCATGGGCTGTATAGCTGGTCTAGGAAGGGTCTAAGGGGCTCAGTCAAGGTTCTATGAGGGTTAGCCAGGGTCTGGTTGGGTCGACTAAGGGCTAAGAATGAAAGGGCTTAAGGGTCGAGCAAGCTAGGGTTTAGGATACTAAGTGCAGAAAATTCTAGCAAGTTCTAGGCTTGTTCAAGGGTTGTAATTGGCTTGATTTTGGTTGTATAGGATATGGTTAGGTGTTAATAAGTTATGGTTCAATTTTGGTAAGATTTGGTTAAGTTTCGATTTAATTCGGGTTAAAACCGGGATGTACGTCTAAGGTTAAATACGAATTGAGAAATTAGTCGAGGAGCTTAAGTTCACGCCTAAGAAATATTTATAAGTGTATGTTAAGGTGTTATGTTAAGTTTGGATAGATTTGGGTTTCAGAACTAAGGTTAATTGGGAAAGTTTGGGTTTCTGGGGCAAAACGGTCATTTTACACCTGAAAAATGTTAGATGTCCTGGAAGTGCCCTGAATGCCGTAATAAATGTTAAAATTTTTATTTTAAATGTTTATGAAATCTTATGATGAAACGTTAATGCTAAAAGACATGTTGTATGCTTGGTTTAAAAGAAAAATGATTTATATGTGCATGAATTTTTATAAGTGATGGAAATACGAAAGGTTGAAGGAGGTGAATTAATTGTGACTAATACGATGATATGTAAGGCCAATGCTCAGTTGACGGGTGAGAGTGTCACTGATGTCCTCATCGCCCGGTACCGTGGTAATACGTAGATTGATTCATTGACCTATAGCTAATATGAAAGTCACTATGATGAAAAGAAAAACATTTAAGTCTATGCTTGTTCATGAAAGGCTATTTTGATTAAAAGTGTTTTCACTGTTACTTGTAAATGTATATGTATTACTTGATATCATGATTAAGGTTTACTGAGTCAATAGACTTATTAGGTGTGATCGATACAGGTGAACATGATTTTGATGGATGACTTGATGGTCGAACTAGCTGGACTGAAGGTGCACATAACTCGAGGATCGTCACTAGTTTTCCGCAAAATTACGGTTATGATTTAAAATTAATTTAAAGATTTTATGATTTTTATGCTTATGAGAGGATTTAAGATGCTTATACTTTATTTTGAAAAATACTAGTTTTAGGTTTGGTTGACGTTTACGACTTTATGTTTTGAATTGTGTTTTTGAGATTCTCAAATAATTAGTTGGTGAGTTTAATTTAAATGGTGCAAAATTATTTTAAAGGTATATGTATATATGGCCGAAAGCTTTAAGAAAAAAATTTTCTAGTATATTTTAAAAAAAACGAATAGTGGATGTTTAAGATAAAATCTTTGAATATATAATAGATATTATGAGGTCTGCCTCTTAACGTAAGATCATGGAACTCATTAAGAAATGTACCATATATTCTAAACATGTTCCAAATCGAATTAGCCATCTAAAATAAGAATAAATGTTGTTTGAGATTGAGACTAGTATCTGTGATGTAAAACCCATGTTTCATTAGTAAGGGTATTGAGATGTCCATTCATACAGATCATTGATCATATGATGATGTACTGAACAAACCTCCCTTCCGACTATCCAAGTGGTTCTCACTTATTGAGTGGAAAAATTCGCAGTTATGGTTGTATACCATTAGTCATTTGACCCAATACAATGTATATGCTCCATGTACTAGCATGTACTTTGATCCGTTTACCAACTCCATTAAGGGTAATCAATTGGAAAGGTTGGATGTCATTTAAAAATACATAGGAGCAAATGCATTGTAGTTGGGGATTCACCGTTTGCCTACGGGTGAAAATATCCTATGTAATCCGATGAGTTAATCGTGCCAGGAATCTTTGGTAAGATCAAGAAATGTGTTGTAGGGAAATTTGTTTTTCTAGTTGCACATAACATGTCACTATTATTATTCAAAGATATATCACATTGTTATCGAATTCATATGAAACTCCTGATATGCCAATGGTTGCAGATTCGATCTGGATATATAAGTCAAAGGGACCATACTGTACGCTAACCATAACTTAAGGTTCTTGCAGGCACTATCAGCGATACCTAGAGGATCATGGGGCGATGTTACTAGACGCTCCTACCATAATCTGATGGGTGCAATCAGAAATGAGCTATGACATTCTCGATCAAGGTGTTGATGGAAATAATTGGGCCGATTAGGGTAAGCCCGAATAAGAATAAATGTTATTCTTAATCACATGAAAATGTGAACACACAGCTAGCTGTATCTATGAACCGTTGAAGGTCAGACAAGTATCGGATTCTATGTTCCCATTGAGAAAGCCAAAGTTCAAGGAGTTGAATTTGGCAACTATAGCTTGATGGAGATCAAACATAAAGTTTATAAACGAGTTTATAAGTTGAAAGTTAGCTTAATTGCTGATTGAAGAAGGAGAGTGGAGTTGCTTGTTTTGGTGAAAGAATTCACAAAACTAGCAGCTGTCAAATATAAACACTGAAAATTTTGATTTTCGAAATTTTTTATTTTTATTATATGAACAATATCTGTATTCTTGACACATTGGCGCTGTCAGATCGTCGATCGGGATTATAATGAGTTCACAACTATTTATTTAGTTAATTTAAAATTTACTAATTAAATAATAGTACTAGTAATAGTTGCTACTAATGTGTACAAATTATATTAAACTATTTAAAAAAGCTCTAGAATTAATTAAATAATAAGATAATTAAAGAAAATTAAATAGTAATTATTTAATTTTAATTAATATGAAAATACTTATATTGTATGTGCATGTGTGGATATAAAATATATGTTCCGCTGCCCAGAAAGTTTAAATAATTTTTTTAAAAAAATTCTGCACATGGTAGGTAGACGGCTGCCTGAACAGTTCAGGCAGCAGGGTCGTCTCGGGCAGCCCTGTCCAACATCGGCTCGAATAGTTTGGGCCCGGAGCAATTTTCTTTTCGAAAATTTCGGGTTAAAATGATATTTTGTGAAAGTACGGACGAATTTACCTCTAGAATGAATTTTCGATAAAATTACTAGCTTTTATTATAAAATAAATAATTAGAATTGGATTTTAATTATTTCTAGTTAAAGTTTTTCACGAGAAATTTAATTAATTAAAGTTGAATAAAAATATTTATTTAACTTATTAATTATGGCGGTTAGTGATAATTTACAAAATACATGATTCGCAAATAATATGAGATATTATTGAATTGATATAATATTTGATATTATATGGTAAAAAGATGATCGATAGCCATGACCAATTTGCTGGACGTATGTTATGATATTTTACATGTTAATTTTTNTAACATTCGAAACTCACACATAAAATAAATCATATCTAAAAATCTGAAATGCATAAACTCCCATGAACCGTCAATTGTAAAATCATACATCAATTTAAAGGAAAACTCAACCTCCAACCTTCAAACCGAAGCATAAAATCTGTATAAAATAAATCCTCAAACTTTATTTAAAAACTTTAATCTTACTGCGGAAATGCTAATGTCCATCGGGAGTATATTGCCGGACCCGATCCACTCAAGTGTCAATGTCTCCCACAAAATCATCATCAATTGCAACCATTCAAAACTAGAGAGTCATGACTCAATACGTTCTAACCATACGTACCAAATAATACATATATAGGCATATGCATTTAAAAATCATACTTTTATTTAAAATAAGATGGCATAAAACTTGTAAGCGTAAATAACTCATAAATCATTAAATCATAAATCTTTTCATCATCGTATTCATTTTGGGTGAAGTTTGATCCTTGAAAGTGACTATTCTTTATCATTCATCTTCTGGTCGACTGATCAGTCTATATACACCAAGTACCTGGGAGCGGGACGTCAGCGACTCTTGTCACTAGGTCGTGGCCAAATATGGAAATACTCCCGTAAACGGGCTTCCTCTAGTGTTTTTTCCCTCACGATATTCTCATTTGTAAGTTCACCGTTCTTTTTTAAAACGGATCCCCATTATATTCTCTGTGTCACAGTCAATTCACATCATTCAAAATATTTTACCTTTCATTTTACTATAAAATATCATGTCCTTAAAAAATCTTAAAAAACTAGCATTTCGGGAAAATCGTACAACCTTAGCATTTATCATAAAAATATCATATTTTCATCATAAACATTTTAAAATATTATTTAGCATGTATTATGATTCTTCTGGACACTGCAGACCTTTCGAACTACCCGGGACATAAAATGATCATTTTACCCCTGGACCCCGAACTTCTCGTTTTTGACTTTTTCTTACTTTTCATGACTCAAATCCATCCCGAAAGCTTAAGTTTGACTTCTAACATTTTTCTTAGACTTAAACCCGAGCCTTTCGATTTAATGACTTAATAGCTAAACCGTGAAGCGTTTTAAACCCGAATAGATTCAAAACTTAATATTTTATTCCTAAATTTTAAACTTAGACTTTTCATCCCTAAAATACCCCCCATGAACCACGATCCAACCCCCGTGCACCATGGTTCGAGTCCCTAATTTTTCCTAGCCATAATCAAACCCTTTTCTTCCAAACCAAGCAGCGCCCCTCCAAAACCCGATCCAACCTCAAGATAGCCATGGATCAGACCATGGCCAGACCCTAACCTACCCTCATAGACCCTCACAAACCGACCTAGACCAGCCGCAGCCAGCCTAACCCCCCATGAACACGACCTGCACACAACCGAGCCCTAAAGCCCTTCCTACGACCGCGGCTCCTTCTTCCTTCACGCGTTAATGAATCCAGCCATGATGGATCGGTTCTCAAACCTGTGAGGGTGCTTCAAACATAATATTCTCAATGAGCTTCAATAGCTCGTGCTCTAAGAATGTAAACACCGATGAAATAAATCGAGTTTGGTTTTAAACCAAGTGGAAGACACTCGAAATAATCCTTCATTAAGAAAGGTGACTAATTTGAAAGCCTTTTAACTTGTGTAAACTGATAACTGAAATAATGGGGATCAGTTCTTGCATGTATCAGTTCGGTTATAGTGAGAACTGAATTGATAACAGCTCGAACTGATCAAATCAATTTAAAAACAATATTTAAACAGTTAAGTACACAAGATATGTTTATGGATGTTCGGAGACTTCAACTGCTCCTACGTCACCCCTTCTATCACCTCGGGTAGGATCTACTAGAAGACTTTGATTTATACAATATCTTGTACAAACCTACTCAGTTTAGACTTACCCTACTACTTAACTGAACTCCTAGTCTAGACTGAAGACAACACCTTCCAACCAACACTTATTTAACGTCTATGTGTTAAAGACTACATACACAAATTTAACGTCTTTGTGCAAGGCTCACTCAGCTTTTCAATACGCTATACTTTCTGTATGTATGTGAGTGATGGTGTGAGTGCGTGTGTGAGAACTGATATTAAAGTATTTTCACACACTAAGGGAAAAGTGATTCTAATCTAAGCTGATAACACTTTGAAGTGTTTCCTCAAATCTAGGCTGATTGCTTCTTGAAAGCTAATATGAGTTGAGCGTGCCCTTTTTCTTTTCTAATCTTCACACACTTCTTTTTTTCTCTTATTTGTTGATGGTCTTGGTCTTGTATTTATAGAGGTTTCGAAGCCGTTCATCAAGACTCATCAAATTTGTCCGTTGCATTTTGAATCCGTTCCTCGATATTTGTGTCTTGTCATTTCTGACAGTCATTCTGGAACGTCTTGATTTTAAGCTCTGCTGCAACGTTCATTATTGTCCTTTTGACTGGACAATTGCTTTTCTTAAATGCACACTGCTGGATTCCACTTAGATAAGCCTGTCGTGTTCTGCAAACTGGTCGGTTCCTAACTGATACTCTGAATTGATCAGTTGAACTGGTCTTGAACGAGTTTGGTGAAATCAGTTGACTCGTCAACTGAACTGATTCACTGCTTCAGTTGAAATGGTAATTTGGGCTCTTCATCAGTTGGACGGGCTTCTGAAGGACTTCTGTTGAACTACCTATCAGCTAGTCAATCAGTTGAACTGGTTCAATTTTGGGAAATCAGTTGGTGCTTTCAGTTTGCGTCTCGATAGCTTCAGTTTTGGCTTGGTAGCTTTCTGCGCACTTAGATAAATTCATTAGAAACAAAATAACAAGTTTTGTTAATATCAAAATCAAGATTGCAAACATGAGATGTTCCAACAAGCCATGCTAGGACTCTCCCTAGACCTAGGATGCAGCCCTCACAGTGTCGTGACCGAGCCTGGTTGAGCCCCTGGTCCAGACGCCCCTAGCTGTCCCCTATAACCCAAGAGAAACCCTTGCAAACCCTTGTTCTATCATCCCAATCACACGCGTGCAACTAGCCTCTGTCCAGCCTTTATCATGCCCTTACACGACACTTTTCCCGTCCCTTAAAATCTTGTATTGGCAGCGTTCTCGTTAGAACTCATAACACGATTCATACAATCATAGAAACGTCAAGAATTTGAAAAATAACCTTTAAACGTTAAGTAATTCAAAATATATATTTTTCATGCTAAAAACGTGAATCATGGATAATATGATTTGAATATTGCAAAAAAAATGTTTAGGGAGCGTGTCTTTGCATTTAAAACACTCGAAATACAAATACCGAAGCGGTGAAACGTCGGTGACGAACAGAGGACGATTTCTACCTTTTTTTCTCGTCAAAACCCCACCAAAAACCCATCTTGGGATGCAAGGGAGTTGGGTGATCGTTGTTGGTAGGAAGAATGAGGAAGAAAATCGAAGAACGAAGGAGGAAAAAAAATCGAAACTTCCTTGCCCAAGACTCCTTTGTGTGTGTGCGTGTAGGTGTGTTTAGGGGGGTGTGTGTGGGGTTAGGTTTAGGATTTAATTCTTTAAAAAAAAAACAAAAGGCTTTCTAAATATTTAATTAATCGACTTAATTAACCTTAGTTTTTAATTACTTAATTAGGCCCATTAATATTAATAAAATCATAAAGCCTCAAATTTAAAAAGTTAAAAATACCTATTTCCCAAAATCTCATATAAATTACATAAAATTTCTTGCTCAACTAATTAATTAAAGTTTACCCGAAAAAATGCTAAAATTCTTAAAATATTTAAAATAAATATTTTCTTAAATAAAAAAAATTTAGCTTTTAAATCTTTGACACCTTAATCGTCTTCGATCTTCTGTCCGGCCAATCACTGATATTCGTCTGAGAATCTTTAAATTATGAAATCAAGCAAAATTACACAATTAATCATTTAGTCACTCAAAATATATCATTCATGCATTCCAAATCCTTTAATTAAAATATTTTAGCAATTTAATTGAAATGTCTATTAATTTTAAAAGTGCGGAAATATATTTTTTTTTAAAAGCTCACATTTTTTAAATAACATTTAAACGTTTCGCATACATGCGCTGTACAGAAAATATAACATTTAAAAATGATATTAAATATTTGACAGTAAAAATATTGTAGTTTACTCATCCCAAAATCATACGTAAACATGAACAAGTCAAAATATTAAAAATCATCAATGTAGGAAAATATTCATCTCCACTCAATCTCATAAATTATAATGCGAAAAATATGCGGTCCTCGAGGTCGTGTCACCGCACCAGGTCTACAGCCCCTCGCAACTCACACAGCCCCTGGCCCCTCACGTAGTGCTTCCGATCATCACCCCATGCCCAACGCTCAAGCGACTCTCCTCCTCGTCCCAGCTGTGTTCGAACCTCCCTTGACCGTGGTTCAGACCCCTCACGATCTGTTCCAGGTTTCGGGATACCCTTGCACAACCGAGACTTCCCCAACAGCCGATCTAACCTCACGCATCCGATCCCGCCTAGGTTCGCTCATTCACCTACTAAACCATATCACACATCAACCTCAACCCTTAGACATCATAACGTTGATCTTAACAGCACTCAGCAGCCCCTTGACAGTCCCCTTGCACGCAAAACATCAAAACGTGAGTAACAAATGCAATACCATGCAAGATTCATGTCAAGTTTGAAGCGAAACATCACCCCAAGCAAGATCTTTATTTTTTTTCGATACACACAAAAAAATTTCAATATATAATGGCGTGTATGAGAGAAAATGGGAGATACGAGTGTGCCTGGTAAATATTTCGCAAGAAAACCGAAGAACGGGAGTCGGGAATTAAGCCGGAGAATTTCTAATGAAGAACAAGAAACAACCGAGACTTTCAGCTGGGGAAGGCTGCTGCAAACGAGCTACTGAAAGTGAGATAATGGAGTGGTTGGAGAGGGGGTATCGGCTATTATGAGATAGGGTAGGTTTAGGTTCAGTTTAAGTGTAGTTTAGGTTAATTAAAATGTGCACTAATTGGCCTCAATTAAAATAAAAAAGTTTGAAGCCGAATAAGCTTAAAATTAGGCTCATTAAATCTAAACACACTCCCGAAAAATATTTCGTGTTGGAAAGTTTTTGAAAATAATAGCCGAACTCTTAAAAAGTCCCCCGATTCGATAAAATTTACGTACCGTTAAAAATAAAAATTCTGCTGGTAAAAATATCCAAAAATTCCTATTTTTGAAAAATAACTTTAAAACATCTTATATTAGTTAATAAAAATTAATCATGTAATAAAAATAATTTTTCTGATAATTCTCCAGTCTCTGTTCCTCTTTCGAGCTCGAAATGAAAATTAAAAATCTTTAATATATGAACCTTTAAAATTTCATCAAATAAATTATATTATGAAATAATTATGCATGAACTTTAAATAACTCATGAATTAAAACACAAATTAATGAAATAAACATGCGTTTAATACTTTAAAACAATTTAATAAAATACCAAAGAAATTTAATAACTTGCATGCATGTGGTTTACATGAACCTTCAAATTTTTGGGACGTTACAATAATAATTTTTATGCATGCGGTCTATGTGGACTGATTTTCGGGCGTTACAGATAATTAAAAGTGAGACTAATTTATGGCTTGTTCTCATCCCCTAAATTTGTATCCCAATGTTCAATGAAAATTTGATGTAATTATTAGATTTAGTGAGAGATCAATATTTGAAGATGGTGGGCCTAAATCCTCAAAAAGAGTTTAAACTGGTCAATAGGTGCATCATCCGGTCCAACAGATTGGTCAACCATATCAGGTTCTTGGGATTGAAGTGTTCTTTAGTTGATATGAACTTCATCCTCACTTTCATCCTCCAGACTGGTTTCTTCAAATTGATTGTTTAGTTCACTGGATCAGTTGACTTTGTTTCATCAAAAACAATGTGCACAGATTCTTCAACATTTAGATTTCTTTTGTTAAATACTCAATAAGCTTTGCTAACTAAAGAATATCCAAGAAATATACATTTATCTTACTTAACATCAAATACAGTCAGATGATTTTACCATCGTTATGGATAAACCATCAGCAACCAAAATTTTTGAAATAGGATACAACATGTTATTTGCCATTACAGATTTAATATGGTGTCTTGCAATATGTCTTGTTAATAATTGATCTTTTCTGAGTATAGCATGCAATGTTCACTACTTCAGCCCAAAATCTCTGAGAAATTTCAGAATCAGCAAGAATTGTTCTAGAAGCCTCTTTAAGGGTCATAATTCTTCTCTCAACAATTCCATTTTGTTAAGGTGTTCTAAATGCTGAGAACTCATGTCCGATTCCATTATTTTATAAAACAGTAGACAAAGTTTGGTTAACAAATTTATTTGCTCTATTAGATCTGATTTTTCCAATCCATTTTTATTTTTTATTTAAAAGTCTTTTGAAAATTTTGATTAGTTGAGCAGCAGTTTGATATTTTGATTTTAATAAAATTACCCAATTAAACTTTGAGAAATCATCAACAATAACTCGAGTGTATTTCATTTCCCATAAGCTCATGACTAGGATATGACCAAAAAAGTTCATGTGCAACAGTTTTAATCTTCGGCTTAATGAGTTAAACCCTTTGTTTTAAAATATGACCTAATTGCTTCCTAAAATGACAAGCTTTGTAGACTTTGTCTTTGAAAAATTAAATTTTTGGCAGACCAGTGACCAAAGCATTCTTACTCTGATTTGCAATGGCTCTGAATTTAAATGATTTAAACTCTTGCACTACAACAAGTTCTTTGGTAAGTTAGAAGGAGTGAATCACACTAGTTCACTCGATTGAGTAGTCCAACTGATTTTGTTTGTATTGCCACATATGTCACATGTCATTACAATGCATCTAGAAGTATATTTAACAGTACATGCATGCTTATTATACTCAACTGAATAATCATGATCACACAACTGACTTATGCTAATTAAATTATAATTAAGATTTTCAACAAGTAATATGTTTTCAATGATAATGTTAGCATGAATAAGTTTATCCTTACCCATTGTTCTTTCTAGCAAATCATCTCCAAATGTGATCTTAGGTCTAGTAAACTGAGTCAATTTAAATATCAGTTTAGCTTGACTACCTTGAACATTCACTGTCCAAGTACCAGATTAACTTCTTGATTAGTTCAGTTTGCCTGCAATCACAAATGATGAATACTATTGGTACCCATACCTACTTGGGTCCTAACGAGATTAGTCTTTTTAGAACTCAAACTTGAATCAGTTTAACTGACTGACCACTTGCTTTGTTCCAATTAGGTTGGGCATATGCATGTGTTCGGTGTGTTCTATGTGTAGTAGAAACCATATATTGTTTGCCCTTTCTAACTTCATTGGTCAGCCTATATATTTCTGAACAGGCTTGCTATTAAAGTATCAGTTAGACTTACCTTTCATCGAGTTATGCCTAGCTAAACTGGTTTGGATAGAATTCTAGTTTGGCTTAGTTTTGGAACTCTCAGACATGTAACAAACACCAAACTTTCTGCTTTTATTAATATTTTCAACATGCTTTGCAACTTGAGGGATGGGTTCTTGATGTTCATATACCAGACTGGATTTAACAATATAAATGTATTTCTCTGTGCACATATCCAGTTTTGGTCGAGTACTCGTGTCAGGAATGCTTTCATTGTTGTTGAAACCGAGACCAATTTTGTCTCCAATAGGTTTATGAGACTCTTGCATTTCAGTTCTCAGATTTTAACATATGGTTTTCATCATGTAATCTTTCATTCTCAGTTTTTAGTTTAGCAATATCTGCCTTTACACTCAACATTTCACTAATCTGTTCCTAGTCAGTTTCAGTTTTGATGTATAATGGATTAGTTTTCTTTGCTTTAACTTCCTCGAATGATTGAGAAAGTCTTTGGTACTCATTGACCATGTCATAAAGTGCATCGACAAGGTCTTCTAATGAAAAATCAGTTGATTTAAAATCAAATACTTGCTCACTGGTAGATTCCAGCTCAAGATCATTGGCCATCAAGCACTTCAATTCTTCATCTTCACTAGAATTAGTTGACTCTTTTTATTCAAATCCACTTTGAATTGCTTTCCTCGGCCACCGGCACTTTCTGGTCATGCTTCTCTTTGAAGGGTTACTTCTCATCCTTTGATCTCATTCAGTCAAAAGATATCTTGTCCTTATCAGATGACCTCCTATCATCCTTTCTTGATTTATGGCAGTCTAATATTAAGTGACCAGTCTTTCCACAGTTGAAACAGTTATCGAAGTAATTAGTTGACTCCCTCTTTTAGTAAGATCTTCGGTGGGATCCTTGATTTTTCTTTAGGAATTTTCTAAATTTTTTTACAAACAATAAAATGGCATCACTGCTCAATTGTTCAGATGATTTTTCATGTGAAGCTGATGGTTCCAGTTTCACATCAATTAGAGCCTTAGTCAATTGAGAGATATACTAATCATCTTCTCTAGTTCGCAATTTTCATAAGCTTTTAAGTCCACAAACAAGTCATGAAGTTTCATCTTACTCAAATCTTTGGATTCACGCTGTAACGTCCAAAAAAACAATATACGTAAACCACATGCATGCAAATTGTTTTAATTGCTTAATTATTTTATTTCATTGATTTTAAATGCTAACATGATATTTAGTATATGATTAAATGTATGATTGCATGATTAGATGATAATATGACATGATTTCATGAAATTGAACTATTTTACCCGAATATTTCACGTAAAACCCATGCATTTATTTAATTTTCAAATTATTTAATCAAGTTTAAAATGATTTTTGAGATGCATGATTTATGAAATTACATTATTTTAACTTATTTATGTTTATGATATGCACGTTAAAATGTTCTCTTGAGTTTTACGTGTCAGGCGATTATTCGATGCAGGATCGAGGAATAGAGACCGACGACGATTCTGGTAATTTAAAATGTGGTATTTTATTTTAAGTTAGAAAGGGTCATTTTAAATGAATTATTTAGTTTTTAGCATTTTAAATCCAAATTTATTTATTTGGTGATTTAGGAATTTAAATAGTGCGATTTTTCGGTCAATTTTCTGGAAAAAATTTCAACATATAAATCGTATAAATTTTTGATACCTTTGATTTGACAGTAAATTCAAAATAATTGGATAAAAAATAAGTGAGTTATGATCGTTTTTGTGGGACTGCTCAAACTGCGTTTTTTTAAAAATGCGTTCTTGAAGTTTTTGAGTTGCAGGCTTTGTTGGGCACCACCGGGCTTGTGCTACTGCATTTAGATATGTTATGGGATGTATTTAGGTGTTATTTGGTGGTTTGTTTGGGTCGGGAATGGCTTGGGATGTAATAGAAGTCGTAGGAAGCGAAATAATGTCGAATTACGGGTTATTGTTGTATTGAAGTTGCTTGTCGATGCTTGGGGACGTTTGGGGTGTTTGCACGGGTTTGAAGCAATGTAATAGCATACTAGGATGAGACTCGAGGTGTTGGTTCATGGTCCCTAGGCTTGGATTGGAAGAATCAATAAGTTAGTGAATTTTCGCGAGTTTGCAAGTTTAGAGGCTACCCGGACCCGTACATGTGGTCTGTGTACCCCTTTTAAAATAAAAAAAATTCTTTGTTTTAGGGATTGTTTTGGTGTTTGATGTCATGATTTAGTACGATGATTAAACGAGGTCAAGTCCCGAGAGATTTAGAACGTCATAAGGAAATTTGTCATTTTTGGGTGTGAGCATGACTATACGTATAAGATATGAAAGATAAGTGTTTGAACTCATGTTAGTATGTTCACCAGTGGCCCCAAGCGAGATCCAACGAATCCCTCAACGCCAAGTAAGTATGTTCGACGTGCAAAAGAAAATATTTTAAGTTTTTGAGGTATGCTAAATGTCTTGTGACCAAATTATGAACGGGTTTGGAAGTCGGTGAACGTGGCCGAGGAGCACTCCACCTCGGTAAAGCATGGCCGGGTTTAGATCAGGATTGCAAAGCGGTAAAGCATGACCAGAGACCAATCCACCCGGTAAAGCATGACCGGGGATCTCATGTATGTGGTAGTGGATTTTCCCTGTCAGCCCAGTACTGTGGTTTAGTCTGATCAGACACATTTATGTATGGATCACTTGCGTTGAAACATATCTCTACGCAAAATGATGTTATGTATGCTCAAGTATGTATGATGCAAGTATGCTTAAGAGAAGTTTTATGATGATGACACGTCTATGTTTATGCTACTACGCTCCAGTTTCAAGTATGTTTATTTATTACGTTCAAGTTTCAAGTATGTAAGCCCTACTTTAAAGATATATGTGGTTTTATTATTTAGTACTTGCTATGTCCAGTTTATACATGTTGAGTCTTTAGACTCACTAGACTTGATCGATGCAAGTGAGGATGCCTTTGAGGAGACGAGGGGTGGGGACCAATGAGCCAGCTTGAACTGAGCAGGAGGCTAAACCCGAGGACCGTCCATGTTTTTAAGAAATTATGCAATGTTTCAAATACTCTGATTTCAAGTTATTGTTTACGATATTTAAACAAGTGTTTTTAGCAAACGTTATTTGTGATATTTTCATTGCAAATATTTTAAATGATCAGTTTATTGTTATCACAATTTATAGGTTTCTATTTAATCAAGAAATTTTTAATTTTTCCGCAAATTTTAAAGTAGTTTAAAAGTACGATATGTTACAGAGTATCAGAGCGGTGTTCTTGTAAAGGGTTATGCCTACTGCCAGTTGCGAGAAGCTCACGAAGTCACACTTCAAGTCTGTAAGTTTTAAAGTTTTAAATTATTTCATGTAGTAAGCATCAAGTCATGATTTCAGCATGTGCATATTTAAATTCAAATTACGCGCATCTTTTGTTATGATATTATGTTCATGCGTGTTGGGTTTATGTGTTAGGTAAATGTTGGAAAACTATGCCTCCCAGACGTAGGATTGTACGTGGAGCGGACGATGAGAATAGAGAAGCTCAAGATGGGGAGAGGGTCACTCCTCCTCGTCCACCCCCAGATATGCAGGCTCAGATGCTTGTAGGGATGACTCAGTTCTTCGCACAGTTTGCGAGGAACCAAGCTGCAGTGGTCACAGGGGTGAGGCTAACGCGTTAAGTATCCCGCCTGGGGAGTACGTTCGCAAGAATGAAACTCAAAGGAATTGACGGGGGCCCGCACAAGCGGTGGAGCATGTGGTTTAATTCGATGCAAAGCGAAGAACCAGGCTAGAGGCAATTTATGAGAGGTTCAAGAGGATGGACCCAAAGGAGTTCTCGGGGACTACTGACCCGATGATAGCGGAAGAATGGATTAAGTCCATCGAGGTGATCTTGGCGTTTATGGAGATGCAGGATGCAGACAGAGTCAGGTGTGCCACATTTCTACTGATAGAGGACGCCAGACTGTGGTGGGAGAGCGCATCAGTGTCAGTGAACTTGCAAACACTGACTTGGGAGGGATTCAAGGAGGTTTTCTACTCCAAGTACTTCACTGAGGAAGTACGCTCCTTTCTGACCAGGGAGTTCATGTCGTTGCGTCAAGGAGATAGCAACATAGCTGAGTTCGTGAGGAAGTTCGAGAGAGGGTGTCACTTCGTGCCCCTAATTGCAAATGATGCCCCGAAGAAGCTGAGGTATTTTATGGATGGGTTGCGGCCGATCTTGCGCCGTGACATTCGAGTTGCTGGTCCGACTACTTATGCAGTTCCCGTATCGAGAGCTTTGGCGGCAGAGCAGGACCAGAGAGACATTGAGGTCAATAGGCAGGGCAAGAGGCCCTATCATGCACCTCAGCAGCAGCAACCCCAGTTTAGGAGGTCTTTCCAGGGGCATCAGGGAAAGAGGTCATTTCAAGGACCGCCGAAAGGCAAGGGTCCTATCCCTCAGCAGAAGGCTCCTCAGTGACCCGGTGAGTACCCTGTGTGCCTGAAGTGCAACCGTCAGCATCCGGGACAGTGTTTATTGGGATCGGGCAAGTGCTTCAAATGCGGAGCCATCGATCATATGTTGAAGGACTGCCCACAGTGGAGGCAGCCGACCCAGGGTAGAGTGTTCGCCATGCAGGCAGAGGAGGCGAACCCAGACACAACCCTGTTGACTCGTAACTTATTTAATTCAGCACTGTGTTATTTTTGCTATACTTGTTCTAAATGTGTTTTGAGATTATTAGTGTGCTAGTTATTATTTTTGGTGATTTTGTGTAGAGATTTTCTACTATGCTTGAGGTTAAGATTAGTATTTTGGGGATATAAGTTTTGTGTGTTGTGCCAACGTCTCTCAGAAAATATTTTTATAAAGAGAGTAGCCACAAAGACCCTGATAGATTCAGGGGCCACTCACTCTTTTATTTCGGAGACGTTTGCTAATCATATGGACGTCAAGTCTATTGGACTCGACGTGAACTATTCAGTGACAGTTCCGTCAGGAGAAGAATTATCACCTACTAGCGTGGTCAAGGACATTGATCTAGAACTGCGGGGCCACCTAGTGTATGCCAATCTGATTTTGTTGCCGATGCCAGAGTTTGACATCATTTTGGGAATGGACTGGCTGACGAAGAACATAGTTCTTATTGAATTTCAGAAAAAGTCAGTGTTGGTAAGGCCGATGGGCATGGAGCAGTTTCTTTTTGAGCCAGATATATGGAGAAGTTTTCCTCGCATGATCTCATGCATGTAGGCGTGGAGAATTATTCACAAGAAATGTCAGGCTTTCTTGGCCAGCATTGTTTCAGCGCCTGACGTACCCACTCCATCATTATCTTGTGTACCAGTAGTCAGAGATTTTCCCGACGTCTTTCCGGATGATGTCACAGGCCTTCCACCAGAGAGAGAGGTGGAGTTTTCCATTGACCTTGTGCCAGGCACCGTGTCAATCTCTAAGGCACCGTACCGGTTAGCTCCAGCTGAGATGTTAGAACTCAAACAGCAGATTCAGGAGCTTCTAGACAAAGAATTCATCCGTCCTAGTTTCTCACTATGGGGCGCACCAGTGCTCTTTGTAAAGAAGAAAGACGGGAGCATGAGGCTGTATATCGATTACTGAGAACTGAACAAGGTAACGATCAAGAATAAATACCAACTTCCAAGGATCGAGGACTTGTTTGATCAGTTGCAGGGAGCTACAGTGTTCTATAAGATAGATCTTCGATCAGGGTATCATCAAATGAAGGTAAAAGATGCAGATGTGCATAAGACAGCTGATGAAACTTAAAATTAATAATTTATTATATGTTAAAACCTATATTTTAAAATTTAAGTTTCATTAAAATTATAAAATTATGTTATTTTAGTATTGTGTGTTTATATTAAATGTCTTACTAAATATGTTTTATTTTCAGGTTTTCTACGTGTTAGTAAAATAATGATAACTCAAGCTAAAAAACTCAAATGGAGGTGATTCAAACATGTTTCGAATCCTTGAGAAATTATCTACAACTTTGCAGAAGACATGATTGCCTAAAAAGTTGGTTAAGATGATCAAATTGTGAAAATATCAAAAGGAGGACAAATTTACTTTCACCATGACTAACATATAGTAAAAAAATCATAACTATTTCAATATATAACCAAATAAGGTGAACCAAGTTGCCAAATTCATCTACAGACAATTTTCCACATGTTTGCTGTTTTGAGTAGAGTCAAATTTGGTTATTAAAGTCGTGCAACAAAGCATTGAAAGAAGAGACATGGAATTGAAGTTGGAGGAGACAAAGACTACTGTTACAACTACATTGCATTAATAAAATTTTTGACCTTTTCTCTCATTTGGCCTATAAATAGAGGCCTTGTGCTAGCTTTAGAATTATTCTATCTCATTGTAAAATATAGTGTGAGTGTGTATAAAAATTCTAAGTTCCAATATATTTTTCATTTTCCAAATTATGAGTGATGTTTTTAGTGTTGATCAAAAGTAAGTTCATGGAAAGCTAAATCTATTATGTCAAGGTGAAGAAGATGAATTCTTGGTGAAGTANTAAATTAAGTTTATATTTGTTAATTATGTTTTATTTATAAGTATTGTGTTGTTTTTTTTGTATGAGTATTTGGAGTCGAAAAAAAGTGGTAGACTTATTCGAGTATCTGAAAATAATTTAAACATGGATGATAATTCAAATAATCAAGATAATGATAACAATAATAACAATAATAATAATAATAATAATCAAGAACATGATCAATTAAGAACACTTAGGCACCATATGAACCCTATTAGAACTAGTGCCCCATCTTGTTTAGTTTTTCCTCCTGATGCATCTGATTTCAATTTTAAACCTCAAATTATTCAACTTTTACCAAATTTTCATGGCTTAGATCCTGAAAATCCATATTTACATCTAAGAGAATTTGAGGAAGTTTGTAACACTTATAATGATCAAAATTGTAGCATGGATATAGTTCGATTAAAGCTTTTCCCTTTTTCTTTAAAAGATAAAGCTAAAACATGGCTACAAAATTTGAGATCAAGTTCAATAAGAACATGAGAAGAAATACAACAACAATTTCCCNATTTGTTGTTATCAATTTACAACAAATGCTTGATACCATTGAAGTGGTTATCTTGATTTGTTGTTTAATTTTGATATAATAAATATTTCATCAATTATTATTGTTATATTATACATACATACATTTAGACGATGGCGTGGCTCTGCCGGTTGTTCTAAATGAATTATTATGATTTAATACTAATATCTAACAATCTAACATTTACTTTATCGCAACTAACTTTTACTTTCCGCATCTAACTTTTACTTTCCCGCAACTAACTTATTAAATCATATATTTCATTTAGGCAATAACGTGGCTCTGCCGGTTGTTCTAAATGAAATATAATGATTTAATTTAACATTTATTTTATGCAGTTATATATCTATGTAATTATATATATAATCATAGGTATCATATATAAAATATCGGTGAATTCAGTATTTTCTATAGTGGGACCTATATTATATTAGGTGTGTGTTTAAATATTTAATTTTCTTGTAACCATTATTTATTGTTGTTTACTTTGTTTTACTTTTAGTTAAAAAATATTGCATAAACCAAGAATAAATCCTCGAGCCTTGACAAAATTTATAATTTGTAAACTTCGTTCTTGCATTTGGTAATCTATAAATTAATGAATTTAAACTTAAAATAACCTCTCTGTGGATCGATCTCGTACTTACGAGATATATTACTTGCAGACAACCTACACTTGGGTGAATTATAATTTAAGTAGTAGAAAGTTTTTGGCGCTGTTTTCGGAGAGTTATAAATTAAGTTTATATTTGTTAATTATGTTTTATTTATAAGTATTGTGTTGTTTTTTTTGTATGAGTATTTGGAGTCGAAAAAAAGTGGTAGACTTATTCGAGTATCTGAAAATAATTTAAACATGGATGATAATTCAAATAATCAAGATAATGATAACAATAATAACAATAATAATAATAATAATAATCAAGAACATGATCAATTAAGAACACTTAGGCACCATATGAACCCTATTAGAACTACTGCCCCATCTTGTTTAGTTTTTCCTCCTGATGCATCTAATTTCAACTTTAAACCTCAAATTATTCAACTTTTACCAAATTTTCATGGCTTAGATCCTGAAAATCCATATTTACATCTAAGAGAATTTGAGGAAGTTTGTAACACTTATAATGATCAAAATTGTAGCATGGATATAGTTCGATTAAAGCTTTTCCCTTTTTCTTTAAAAGATAAAGCTAAAACATGGCTACAAAATTTGAGATCAAGTTCAATAAGA
>NC_133320.1:7898617-7899639 GCF_012295235.1 Primulina huaijiensis
TATTGTGTACACTGATCATTCTGCCGTAAAATATTTATCAAATAAACAAGATGCTAAGCCAAGATTAATACGGTGGATTTTATTGTTACAAGAATTTGATATTATAATTAAAGATAAAAAAGGAAAAGAAAATGTCATAGCCGATCATTTATCTAGAATAATGACTGAATCATCTCATAATGAAATACCAATAAATGAAAATTTTCCAGATGATCAGTTGTTTTATGCTACTATTATGCCCTGGTTTGCTAACATTGTAAATTTTATTGTGACAAATAAAATGCCTTCTTATTGGAATCCACAGGATAAGAATAAATTCTTGATAGAAGTTAAAAAATTTTATTGAGATGATCCTTACTTGTTTAAGTGTTGTCCTGACCAAATTTTTCGATGATGCATACCCGACAATGAAGTAAGTAATGTTATTAAATTTTGTCATTCTGAAGCGTGTGGAGGTCATTTTTCATCAAATAAAACAGCTGCAAAAATCTTACAATGTGGATTTTATTGGCCCTCTTTATTCAAAGATACGCTTTTATTTTGCAAATCTTATGAAAACTGTCAGAAGATGGGATCAATTTCAAAACGAAACATGATGTCTTTAAATCCAATCATAATTATTGAAATATTCGATAGTTGGGGGATAGATTTTATGGGTCCATTTCCATTATCTTTTGGATATACGTACATTTTAGTCGCTGTTGATTATGTTTCAAAATGGATTGAAGCAATTGCATGTAGAACTAATGATCATAAAGTTGTTATAAAATTTTTAAAAGAAAATATTTTTAGTCGATTTGGAATACCTAGAGCAATAATTAGTGATGGGAGAAGTCATTTTATAAATAAATCATTTTCTTCTTTGTTAAGAAAATATGGCATTACACATAAAGTTTCTACCCCATATCATCCTCAAAGTAATGGTCAAGTTGAACTTGCAAATAGAGAAATAAAACAAATTTTAGAAAAAACAGTTAATCCAAATCGAAAAGATTGGTCTTTAAGATTAACTGATGCATTAT
>NC_133320.1:7900382-7901405 GCF_012295235.1 Primulina huaijiensis
AATCCAATCATAATTATTGAAATATTCGATAGTTGGGGGATAGATTTTATGGGTCCATTTCCATTATCTTTTGGATATACGTACATTTTAGTCGCTGTTGATTATGTTTCAAAATGGATTGAAGCAATTGCATGTAGAACTAATGATCATAAAGTTGTTATAAAATTTTTAAAAGAAAATATTTTTAGTCGAATTGGAATACCTAGAGCAATAATTAGTGATGGGAGAAGTCATTTTATAAATAAATCATTTTCTTCTTTGTTAAGAAAATATGGCATTACACATAAAGTTTCTACCCCATATCATCCTCAAAGTAATGGTCAAGTTGAACTTGCAAATAGAGAAATAAAACAAATTTTAGAAAAAACAGTTAATCCAAATCGAAAAGATTGGTCTTTAAGATTAATCGATGAATTATGGGCATATAGAACTGCATTTAAGACATCATTAGGGATGTCATCATATAGGTTAGTTTTTGGTAAGCTTTGTCATTTACCGGTTGAACTTGAACATAAAGCTTATTGGACAATTAAAGCATTTAATATTAAATGAACTAGAAGAATTAAGAAATGATGCATATGAAAATTCAAATATTTATAAAGATAAAACTAAAGCCTTTCATGATAAAAATATTATGAGAAAGTCATTTGAAATTGGACAAAAAGTTTTACTTTATAATTCTCGTTTGTATTTATTTCCAGGTAAACTAAGATCGAGATGGTCAGGACCATTTATAGTTAAATTTGTTTATCCTCATGGTGTTGTTGATATTGAAAATCCTAAAAATAATGATGTGCTTAAAGTTAATGGGCAAAGACTTAAGCTTTTTATAGAAAATGAAATTCTTAATGATGATTTTATGCTTTTATATGATCCACAATAGTTGTTTGATATTTTCATTTTGTTTTTGCAGATTCTAGTTCATTTCCCGGTTAAGTGGCGGATAACGGTACTCCGTGACTATCTAAGTCGGTTTTTTCAGTTTTCCCAAAATAATTGAAATATATAATAATAATAATAATA